>NC_074716.1:43462138-43762138 GCF_947242115.1 Biomphalaria glabrata | reverse complement strand
TCTGTTTTGGATATTCTGGTGTTTAAAGGAGATTTTCGACTCACTTCAGTGTGTTTCTAGAGTTCATCTCTCGGAAAGTGTTTAGCACTAAATACAAACAGAACCGCTAAAGTTCAGTCTAATAACACATAGTTATTCACATAGGCTAGTGTGTTGTGAATTCCAAAGATTATCGAAAGTGAATAACTTTTGTTTTTTCAGGCCAACGACCAAATGTCTTATTGAGTGAATTTATTTCTTCTCACCAAATGGCTGCCTCCATTATAATATGTTTGGCAATGTCATTAAATAGTTCGGATTCATCATGGCCTTCAAGTAAATCCTTTTTGTTTTATTCAAATATCTCTGTGTCTTGGCATGGCGTGGTGGGTCCACTGCCATAAGTTAAACTTTAGAAGAAAAGAGCCTTCGCAGCATAAAATGTGTTCGAAATCATTCAAATTAACCGTTACATTGTTATAGAATAAACAACAACAACAACGGATTCGAACATGTAGAATAGGACTCTCCTTCACTTAGTCTGTTGAACAGTTGGGGCACCACACATAGGACTCTCCTTCACTTAGTCTGTTGAACAGTTGGGTCACCACACATAGGACTCTCCTTCACTTAGACTGTTGAACAGTTGGGTCACCACACATAGGACTCTCCTTCACTTAGTCTGTTGAACAGTTGGGGCACCACACATAGGACTCTCCTTCACTTAGTCTGTTGAACAGTTGGGGCACCACACATAGGATTCGCCTTCACTTAGTCTGTTGAACAGTTGGGTCACCACACATAGGACTCTCCTTCACTTAGTCTGTTGAACCGTTGGGGCACCACACATAGGATTCGCCTTCACTTAGTCTGTTGAACAGTTGGGGCACCACACATAGGACTCTCCTTCACTTAGTCTGTTGAACCGTTGGGGCACCACACATAGGACAAAACACTATACCGAAGAGAGCCCAATTAAAACATGCATGCTATGCAGCCCCCTGCGGGTCAGTCGCAAGTCCAAATATATACGTGTGCGCACGTAACCCAAACTGCCCTTGATATCTTGTTAACAAATGTTTGTAGGTATCTGGACACACAACACGTTGGTAAAGACAAAGATGCACGTCTAAGAAAGACCATGAGTAGTTATTGCCCTAGAAACTCACGTTTTTCTATATTCATTTCATTCGAAAATTCCTCCTATCAGCTTGCAAACTTTTTGTGAATTCAAGAATCAAAAAGTTGGACACTGGGTTGGCGGCGAGTATATCAAAAATGTCTCTTACCATTTTTCTAGACATTTGACAGTTTATGTATATCTTTGGGGAAAAAAATCTACCTAATAGACCACAAAGTGAAAACTCTGGTTTGACCGTTATAAAAAAAATAACAAAAAAAACAAAAAACAACAAAGAAACAATTAGCTTAAAATTAAATAAGGCTTATGTCTTTTTATTTTGCACACGGCTTCAGCGGGAATTCCCGCATTTGACTCAAATGTTTGTCTGTATTTAGTATGAGGTTGAATAAATAAATAGACGTACACGAACATTTTGCGCACCGTCTTGTGTACCAACATTAGCAGGACTGCTAATAGAAGAATTGGATTGTGCAAAGTGAACTGAAAAGATTACTTGCAATAATGTAGAATAATAGATGAAGAAATTCTATAGGCTACCAGCATCAGATTTATAAAGGAGGAATGGATTTAAAAACAAAACAACTTTTTTTTTAAGTAACTTGTTTGATTTCAGTACAGGGCCGCGAAAATTAAAATTAAATTATTAAGTAAAGTAGTAAAGTTCCCCTTTCAGACCTTGTGGTCTATAGGGCAGATAATGTAAAGGTCATCTGTGTCTGTGTGCTACGGTAAACGAGGGTGTCATGTGGCCAGCACAACGACCAACCGCCTTTACTTTTCCCCAACTAATGTCAGGTACCCATTAAAGCTGGGTGAAATCAGAGGCGCATGAAGATCCCGAAATTAAAAACCACAGTCTTCACCAGGTTTCGAACCTCGGACCCCGGTTCGGAAGCCAAGCGCTTTACCGCTCGGCCACCATACTACAATACTTCTTTAAATACAGAAAGTATAAAGCCTAATATTATTTGTGTTGGTCATAGCTGTCGATCTATTACAAAACGAGTGAAAGGAAAATGACTCGTGGAAGTTTAATAGGCGTTGTGTTTACAATGAAAACCACAATCCCAAGTGGACTCGTTTTTATAGCTGACGCCCAGATGACACTTCCGTTTTACTTGTAACGTTATGCAGTCTTCGGCGAAGCGTTATTAAACGAGTAGCAAACGGAAAAACCCAGAAGCTGGGTATAAAACTGTTATGTTTCGCAGGCTCAAATTTTTTTTTGTTGTTATCATTAGCTGCAACACGGTACTTTTAAATGTACACAATATTAAGTAAGTGGATACGGCGGGGTGGCCGAAAATATAACAAAATAACTCTTGGTTGCTACTTCAAGGGTACTCAAATTGAAGCTCTGTTTACATTGATATCATCCTTTTATATGGCGATCTATATACTGTTGTGCGGAGTTCATGGTTCAAGGGCCGTCTTCGGGAGACTTTACAGACAAGTCTGGTCATCAAAACTACAGTTCTACAGTGTTATGTTTCTTATGTCACTGTTATAGGCCTCGCATTTCTCCATCAAAATTACTGGCGCTCATCCACACACACACACACACACATCTCCTTTAAGAAGTTCGTGTTAGCTAGCAACTTTTATGTGACATTTTTTATTGTATATATTGTGTAGGTCCCTACAGCTGACTCACAGGGGTCGCCCAAGAGTTAGTGTATAAAAGAAACTCAATTTATAAACGAGGGTGAATGGAGTGTTAAATAGCATTACATACTTGAGATAGCTTTCTTTTCATTTGTTCTCACATTACTTGCACTACAACTCTAGTAGTGTCCAGCACATAAATATATAACTGAAGTTTTGTCTTGACAGGGTGCAAAGATCTTCGAATGACTTTGACACCGTGGAAAGGTTTCTAGGCCTGTTCCATTTCTTTCAGTCTCTTTGGGAAAATGTCCATAATGAGGAAATGTCCATAGAGAGGAAACTGATAAGCTAAGAAAGAGAGTGAATATGACCTCCTATGGGCTTCCACATAAGCGAGTACGTTGCACTATAGAAAGAAAGACTCGCTAAGATCACATCCTGTATCTCCTCACGTGAATCGAGCGCAGTTTAGATTGTCAAGACTAAAAAAAAATCAGCATCTAGTTAAAAAGTTGTGGGTTTTTTTTTCGGACAAGGAGATCGAGAAGCCTAATGTTCGTCAATTTGCGAAAACCTTTCCGTTGATCTAGCTTCAGCCCTTTGTGTAGACTAATGAGATACACGTATCAAATGTGCCACATACATTTAAAGAATGGCCTATTGAACCTTTATTATTGTGGTATCGGTTAATAAAGTAGCTCCTTCCCCCACCTCTTTCTGTAGTGAATGCTGATACATTTGAAAAAAAAAATTAAAAATACTTTAAAAAACAAAAACAAAGCGTATATAAAGCGTACTTGTATCAATTAGTTTGAATCAGTCAATTAGTTTGAATTAGTCATGTAATTACATTTTTAATAGATCTAGAATCTAGACTAACAATAAAAAAAAACATTTATAAAAATTGAAAAAAAAAGGGGGGGGGGCAGAACGACCTGAATTCGAAATCATGGCTTAAGCCTTCTCATGCTTCTCAAGCCAACACGGTAACCACTCTGCTAGTGGAGAGCTTATGAACATGGAAGATTGTAGAGTTTCCATCAGTCAATAATTTCTTTCCCTTGTGCGAGATACCAAACAAAATAATTTATTACCAATAGTTAATTAACTAATTTGTTAATTTTTATATTGATTCTTGTGTTGTCAGGTAAAAGAAATAATTGTGCTAAATTTCAGCTAGATCCGAGATTGGGTGTGGGAGAAATCACGTGTACAAACTTTTTACCAGACAGACAGAGTGAGTTGATAGAACCTTTGTAAAAACACTTCCACATATGGTTCAACAAGTATTTTTACTGCTTTGCAGAATGCGAACGAAGTACATTTTTCATCAGGTACTGCCCTAGCAAGGACGCTAAAGTGTGGCAATTTGAATTATCTCCAACAGGAGAGCAGTCTGACGTCACGGTGTGGGACTTAGAAGAAGTGTCCGAGCACATGAACGTGAGTGTGACGACTAAACGAGGTGCCTGTGCACAGTAAGTAACTAGAGGTAGAGATGTTACCGAGGGAGAAACAGAGAGAGAGAGAGAGAGAGAGAGAGAGAGAGAGAGAGAGAGAGAGAGGAAGATAGAGAAAATAGTAAATAGAAACAAATAGAAAGTGAGACAGGGAGGAAGAATAAGAGAGAGGGTGAGGTAGGGCTAGAAAACGAGATAAAGAAAGAGCGAAGGGGAAGGGGAGAATGAGAAAAAGATAAAGAGCCTCTCTCAACTTGAAAAACAACATAAAGAGTTTATATAATCCTAACAGAACCCTTTAAAGTAAAGTTCTCCCTACGGTTAGCGAGCAGGGTGTCATGTGGCCAGCACAAAGACCAACTTTAGTTTACTTTACTTTACCTAACGAAAGTAAAGAACCCATTAGAGCTGTGTGGAAAAAATCCCGAAATTTAAAACGCCACTCTTCACTGAGATTCGAACCCAGGACCCCCAGGTTCGTAAGCTAAGCGCTTAACCACTCAGCCATCGCGCCCCCTAGTAGGACCACACTTAAAAAACGATGCAATTATGACATTTAAATATGATGCCAACAAGCATGTAGAGTTGTCCTACTGTGATATGTGAATCTATTTTAAATTGACTGATCCTGGGACAATGAGAAAGAGATCAATTAGTTTCTTCCATGTCTGACTGATCTGCGTAATTATCTTCAGAGCTTTATTCATTCTTTAAGTGAAATTTCAATTTTTTTTAAATGCATGGTAATGGTAGTAATGATAGTTTTAGACACAAAGTTAGATCTAGATCAAAATTTGACTTTTACGGTGAGTTCACTGTGATACAGTGCAGAATGAATTTTTAAAAATCCAAATTATGTAAAAAGACCATAACTCTGGAAGGACATTCCACTACCTTAATAGATAAGACAAAGTTGTTCAGTTAAAATAGTAATGATAAAAATATATGTACTATATTAATATTGTTTTGAAGCTTTGCTGTTTATGTAAAATTTGCATCTGATAGCAAAAAAAATAAATTACAGCACACTAAGCTTTAGCAAACTAAATTGGTGATTTAGTGATACATAAACACAAACAACTTGACTAACGAAATCACATATACAGCTATAAACGAGTACATAGGACCAGGACATCAGGCACAAACTCCATAACTAATTAAAAAAAAAAAGGATCCATTCATTTGGTAGTGTACAATTGTGATTGCATGTTATGCCCCAATTTGTGTCTAGAAATCATTTCTAAGTAAGAACAACGAATCCCTTGATGTGGAAGTGTAAAACTGTAGTTGCTTGTTGTGCCACGACAAATCTACTGTTCACATTTGTCTATGACAGGGACTGGGAACAACTGGGGACCGGCAATGCCAAGTACCGGTTCAACGAAAGGTTGCCCAAGATATTGGGCGTGCAGTTCTCTGGTCAGGCGAATCAAAGCATTTACATGTCTATTTCAGGTAAGAGACTGACTTCAATGGACCTCATTCATCGAAACGAACGGTCACGTGATAATACTGATAAAAACAACGGGGAAAAAACTGTCACGTGATAACTATTGTTGATTAAAATTATGTATTGCCAGGTTGGCTTTTTGGATTTTCTAAAATGTTATGTATGGTTTGAAGAGTTAGGTTTAAAAAATGTCCATGGTGCGCAATTTTCTTATCGCTGCCGCACTTTTTTTTTTTTTTGCAATACCTCTATTCAAGTCAGAACTTCATGGAACCAGGAACCTGAAACCTGCATGGACGCTTATCTAAAAAAAAACCGGCTCTAATGATTTTCGTAGAAATTTAACAGTTGATGTATAAATAATTTAAATTTGACAAAAGAACTATACTTATATCTAGATCCAATATCGGGTTTGAAATGACTATCGCGTTCTTGAAAGGACTATCGCATTCGGGCATTTCCGAATGTAAGTTTTTAGCGGCCCAAAAGACGCTTTTAGTTTTGTGTGAAATTTCTGTCCGTCCGTCCGTCCCGTTTAGATCTCGTAAACTAGAAAAGATATTGAAAATCCGACATCATAATATTTTAGTCCATTTCAAGTTCTGATGCAACGGCTACTTTTTTCTTTTCGGAAAGCGAAAAATCTAATTTTTTAAATCACTTATGCAAGCAGTTTTTTCATAAAAATACCCCACCTTTACAACTATTCACTATTTATAGTAAACACTGGAGGCTCTTTAGTAGGGGATGTCATAATACTCTTCATATTTTACACAAAAGGTTTTTGATTTTTTTTGTCAAAATATTATTTTTTTTTACATTTGTATTGCTAAATTAAGTAAGTTCTGTCATACATTTACACGAATTCAAAACAATTAATAAGTAATTTTTCATATTATCGTGTGAACTGCAGTGTTGATGTATTTACATAGTACACTGAACTAAAGGAATTTTTATTTTTTTTACGAATTTTTTATTTTTATTTTGAGGAATTAGAAGATTGAGCATTTACAAAGCAATTAGATAAATAGATATTCATTTAACTTCACATTCACTTTCACCTATCCTTTGGTTTGCTGAACCGCTGGGGTACCACACAAGATCTGTCAACCTTCTTTCTCCATTCTTCTCTATCATTTGTCTTTGACAGAATTTAATTCTCATGTTCTTTCTGAAAATATTGATACCTGCCTTTTTACCTGCCTGGGTGGACCACTTCGGGGGGCCGATTTTGAGTTTGTGTTTCCTAACAAACTGTCTTAGAAACCTTGTTATTTATTATTTTTAAAGAATTTAATAAATTAATGCTCACGAATTGTGCGCATTGTCATTTCAGTCTAGATGTAAAGGCCTATCATTGGGATTAGTCAATTAAAAAAAAAAACATGGCGTAGTTAGCCGTATTGTACCAGTTGTTTATTAAATTTAAAGTTGTTATAAGTTTATTGAAAGCTTATCTAAGCTTTGCTTACATTTTTACGTAAATCTAATACAAATAACATCTAGATTCCAAATCTAGAAGTAGATCTAGATCTAGACTAGATCTGAAGAGTTCTAAATCAGAAGTCTAGATATGGTTCTAGATCTAGATGTCCATATAATGAATGCACCAATTAATAATTGAAACAATTTTGCATTGCCCTCTGGCGTAATTAGTAGCACAAAATCACAGGCTTGATTCCCGGTTCGAGCCAAACATTTTTTAAAACTCTTTTTGTTTCATATTTTATTTTATTTGAAGTTGTATAATGGAGGTACTGACTTAACAAAAAAAAAATTATTTTTAAATGTTTTTTCTTGTTTTTTTTTTTTTTGCTTTGGAATATTCCTTTTGAACATTTATTACAAAGATCTCTGTACCTGGCGAACGCACATAATACAATCGATCTTGTTCATGCCTTCGTCAGGAATTATCAATTCTATCTCAAATACGTCAACTAAAGTCATTTTAAAGAAAATATACCTCATATTTTATGGTTTCTGCATATAATTAAATAAAATAACCTCAGTCACAATTGTAAAACAAATTTCCTTATAGATAATAAAGATTTTTATTATGATTATTAAAAAACAAAATATCATTATTATTATTATAACTTTATCACAGTCGTTTTTAATCGACTTTTTCTTTTTATAAAAAAGCTTATACCAACTCACTCTGTCTGTCTGGTGCACAGTTAGTACACGTTATTTCTTCCACACCCAGTCTCGGATCAAACTGAACATTTAGCACAATTATTTCTTGCATCTGATAAAATGAGAATCAATTTAAAAAAAATAACCCATTGGTTTATTGTCTTTTGGTAATTAATTATTGTGTTTGCGATCGAACAATGGAAAGAAATTGTACTTGATTAATGTGGTGCTATAAGAAATAATACCCTTTATAGTTTGTGTAGAAAACTGGGTCGTCGCTTAAAAGTGTGAAACTAACGATAGATAACTATATAACCTTCTATTTTCGTAAGCGCTTCGCGGGCACAGTGCATTGGCTAGAGGAGGCATGAATTGAAGTCGTACTTTAAAAAAAAATATAAAATGCATTTAAAAAGCGATCATGGTAATATTCACCAGGTACCCCCCCCCCTTTTCTTTCTCCATCCTTCCCTAGTCCAGACAAGTGATAGGATTATATCGTATTGAGAAAGTTAAAAGCATGACATTGCGCAAAACAAAAACCATTGGTAAAAATATTTATAATCGCACAGATTTATTATTGCTAGTCTAGATCTATTAAAATTTATTTACATGACTGATCCAAACTAATTGCCACAATTACGCTTAATAATTTTTTTTTTTAAAACTATTTTCTTATTTAAAAGTTATCTTTCAATCTTCTAAATCAACTCCAGAACCCTCCAAAAACGAGATGTTTTTAGTGATTGTCGGTGCCAGCATGATGGGTGCAAGTGTACTGTTGGTCCTGGCAGTCGTTGGATCTATATGGTGAGTATGCCGGGACTGAAACGGAAGATAGGGGGAAAGGATGGGTGTGAATGGGGCAACAATAACAAATCTAGGCTTGAAACAAACGTTCAATATCACATCGATCTGCTGATAGAAATAGATCTGAGAGATACCTGTATTTAAATAAAAAATACTCCTCCCGGTTATAAATACAATAAAAAAAATGTTATCAGGGCGTCTCGAGTTTGAATCCCTGCTTGAGATGAATTGTATTTCCTGAGCGCCAAAAAGGCAGCACGCAAACCTTCACCCAGATACCCCACCCACCACCACAAAAGTGATTGGACCATAGCGTACTGAGCATGCAGTAGCAATAAAGATGCTCTTTGCAAAAGTCATTCAATATGAAGAAACTATTCCAACAGTAATCACTCTTTTTGTTTTCCTCTCATCAACAGTTACATTGTTAAAAAGAATAAAAGAATCAACAAGAAAGAAGAGTCCAGGATGTTGAAGAGCTCCATGGGCGACACTTATGAAGTTATTAAAGATAATGAAGTGGAAACGCATGGCAGTTCTGACATCTACAGCTCGGCCAAGGAAAACCACGCCACTGCAACCACGATACCCAACCGATACACCATCAGTACTGGACGCGGGTCGAAGAGTTCCAAGAAGTCAAAGAGCTCCTCAAAGTCAAACACCCTTGATCTCTGCCGCAAGGAGTCAGACTCTCTTTACAGTGTCGCGGACGCCGAGGATGACCGGGAAGAGGGTTTAAACTTTGATGACTCCCAGGAAGACTATGAGGTCATTTCAGAGACTGCTCGAAAGCCACCGCCAAACAACAAAATCGCCACGCCTTTCCTGCTGGCTACTAACGCTGGCGCCTTGCCACTGCCACAGCTGAGATCGGTGACGGCTCGACACGAGCCCACCGACGTCAAACCTCCAGCGACCGAGCCTCCGTCGCCAGGTTCCAATACAACGTCTTGTAAACCAAGAGAGTCATCCCCCTATCAGGCTTTGGACCGTTCGGGCAGGGCTCGCTCTATTGACCTGAACATAATCTCGAACTATGACGACGTCATTGACGTCCGGTCAACAAAGTCCAATCGGCACCAGCAATGCAAAACTGCAGACGTGGTGCACGGTAATGAGCCGGCCTTCACCTTTACACCCAAGTGCTTCTCAGAGAATGTGTACTCCTTGCAGAAGAGAGCCGAGAGCGAGAGCACGGATAACGAGGAGCACATCTACGAGGCCTACGATAAAGTCAACGCCAACCAAAAGGCCAGCTACGCTAACATTCAACCAGCGGCGCCAGTATCCACGGTGGTGCCGAATACGAACACGCTTCCCTCATCGCCCGCCCGTGACAATATATACTTTCTGTGTGAATCAGACGATTCCGACTCTTCAAACGAGTCTGTGTCTAACTGTAACGTAGACGACAACTCAACAACCGAGCTGGGAATGCTTGTCGAGCATGTGTCAGATCTCACACAAATCTCGGACAACTTGTTAGAAGAAAAAGGGCACAATGACATTCTGTGTCCATCGCTACAAGATTCCGACAAACAAAATCCAAAAGATGAAGACGTGCAGAAGGCAGCAAGCGTCTCTGGAGAAACGCCAAAAGAGGATGCCAATGCCAATTCCTCGGAAGATATGAATACAATGCTCTCGCAATCGATCAGCATTGAAGCTCCGATTCCTTTAATCTCACAGTCAACTGAAGCCACACCAGAGTCGTCGCAGCCAACAGAATACACCGACAACATTGACAATCCAAGCACATCTCAAGTAGGTCTAGAGAACGTCAGAAGTGATACATCGGAGACACCATTAAGGACGACATACTCTAATAGAAATGGTGCGCCAAGAATATCCTTTCTTGCAGACAGCGTTACAAATAGCGCGCCAGAAACCCCCAAAGAGATTTTCGACACGCTAAATAACAACATAAATACATCTTCATTCGTGGCTGATCAGTCGCAAACATAAAGACATTTAGAAATGAGACACAGTCTACTCAGCTAGACGTCTGAAGATACTATGAATTAATTCGCCTGAGGGCATGTTAAACTATACATTTGTTCGAAGATCCTTTGTTTTAGATGTAGTGCTTCAAAAATGTTCTTCTGTAAATTACATATGGAATGGTATACATATTATAGATTATAGCATTTTCAACATTACATGAGTTTTCCAGGACATAATGAGGTGTGCATTACAACTCAAACGAAAATGCTTTTGCATAAAAATGAAATGGGGATATGTATCAGTGTATGTCTATATATTCCAAATCAGACAGAATTACGATGAATGAGAATAAAAATTCTCGCACTTGTACATGTCAAAGACTTTTTGCGAGACATGTTGGTGTTATAAAAGTTTGCACTTGAAGCTGATAAAGGGAGATGAAAATGATACATTTTTACTTTACTGAGTCTTTACTCTAGTTTTGTCCCTTGCATGTCATTTTTCAATTTATTTTCAATTCTGAGAATGTATTGAGATTTTAAATATAACGTATGTATGTGTATATGTGTGTGTGTGTGTGTGTGTGTGATTGTCTAACTTCAATGGCTGCTGGTTAAAATAACATAAGGGAGATAAAAGAGCGATGTTTAAATGTGTTACCCCCCTTTCACAAGTTTGTTAATAATATTGTCAGCTCTTGAAAGTGAACCAGAGAAATGCAATGCACATGTAGACATTAGATTTACAAAAAACAGACATTTGATTTACAAAACAAAGATATATGATTTATAAAACACAGACATTTGATTTACAAAACACAAGACATTTGATTTACGAAACACAGACATTTGATTTACGAAACACAAGACATTTGATTTACGAAACACAAGACATTTGATTTACAAAACACAGACATTTGATTTACGAAACACAGACATTTGATTTACAAAAAACAAGACATTTGATTTACAAAACACAGACATTCGATTTACAAAACACAAGACATTCGATTTGCAAAACACAGACATTTGATTTGCAAAACACAGACATTCGATTTACAAAACACAGACATTCGATTTACAAAACACAAGACATTTGATTTACAAAACACAAGACATTTGATTTACAAAACACAGACAGTTGATTTACAAAACACAGACATTCGATTTACGAAACACAAGACATTTGATTTACAAAACACAAGACATTTGATTTACAAAACACAGACATTCGATTTACAAAACACAAGACATTTGATTTACAAAACACAGACATTCGATTTACAAAACACAAGACATTTGATTTACGAAACACAGACATTCGATTTACAAAACACAAGACATTTGATTTACAAAACACAAGACATTTGATTTACAAAACACAAGACATTTGATTTACAAAACACAGACATTTGATTTACAAAACACAGACATTTGATTTACAAAACACAGACATTTGATTTACAAAACACAAGACATTTGATTTACAAAACACAAGACATTTGATTTACAAAACACAAGACATTTGATTTACAAAACACAGACATTTGATTTACAAAACACAGACATTTGATTTACAAAACACAAGACATTTGATTTACAAAACACAAGACATTTGATTTACAAAACACAAGACATTTGATTTACAAAACACAGACATTTGATTTACAAAACACAGACATTTGATTTACAAAACACAAGACATTTGATTTACAAAACACAAGACATTTGATTTAAACACACACACTGGCTAAAACAAAAACAACGCCTCATTACATTTTGTTAAATATCCCTCACATTTTTTTTAAAACCTAGTCACTATGTTATACTCTGATGATGTTACCAATGTTCTAAGCTTTTGTGAAACAATATGTACATAAGATTCGTTCCATGTCTATTGTGACTCTTTTTTTGAACTCAAAACAATTATAATAAAGGCTTCAACTATGTGGTCAGGCGTTTAGTAATTCATTCTCAGCATACTTCCAATTTACATAACGCATCTAACTAAAGTGAAGTAACCTCGCTGTAATCGCTAATCTCCACCAGTCATTAAAATAGTGTACCGGGGTACTTACTATCATTTACCTTCATACATTGGTTTTCGTAAACCTTTAAAATATACTCTTGAATGAAAGTTAGAACGCATGAATTCCGTGCAAAAATAGGTACAACAAAAGAACTTGAAATTTTATTTTTTTTAAAGCAGTGAAAGATCATCATTAGTCCTATATTGGACTTCAAACAACTAGAAATACATTCACTCTGTAAACTACACTAATGGCATATGATTTTTTATACAAAATGTGCATTTGAGAAATGTAGTCCTTTTTTAAAAACATTTTATTTCTAACCCACGAAAAAAATAAATGGGGTGGGGGGGGGGCACATTGTAATAATGGTTGTATGCCGAAGCAAGTCGCATTAAAACTTATTATGATAACCTAAAATATATAGTACACAACCTCTGAAACTTAAAAACAAATGAAGAAGTTATATTATAAAAATTAAAAAAAAAATCAATTATCAGACATATATTGTCAGACATTTTTTTTCTGGTTCTAGCCATGTTGTTACACTGTATGTTTCAAAAGGTACATTTAAGGAAGTACATACTGAATTTTAATCTATGAAGCAGAGGTATATCTATGTTCAAGATATTTTTTTTTTTTTTTTTTTTTGCGGTTGTTGTATTTTTAATTCATTACAAAGTTTCTTAGCATTACGTGACTCCAGTACCGAGTGTCGAGACACCAAGTGCCTTAGTACCAAGTGTCTCAGTAAATAGTGTGGAGACACCAAGTATCTCAGTACCAATTGTCTCAGTAAATAGTGTGGAAACACCAAGTGTCTCAGTAACTAGTGTCGAGACACTAGGTGTATCAGTACCAAGAGTCTCAGTAACTAGTGTGGAGACACCAAGTGCCTTAGTACCAAGTGTCTCAGTAACTAGTGTGGAGACACCAAGTGCCTTAGTACCAAGTGTCTCAGTAACTAGTGTGGAGATACCAAGTGTCTCAGTACCAAGTGTCTCAGTAACTAGTGTGGAGACACCAAGTGTCTCATGGAGACACCAAGTGTCTCAGTACCAAGTGTCTCAGTAACTAGTGTGGAGATACCAAGTGTCTCAGTACCAAGTGTCTCAGTAACTAGTGTGGAGACACCAAGTGTCTCATGGAGACACCAAGTGTCTCAGTACCAAGTGTCTCAGTACCAAGTGCCTTAGTACCAAGTGTCTCAGTAACTAGTGTCTCAGTACCAAGTGTCTCAGTAACTAGTGTGGAGACACCAAGTGCCTTAGTACCAAGTGTCTCAGTAACTAGTGTCTCAGTACCAAGTGTCTCAGTAACTAGTGTGGAGACACCAAGTGCCTTAGTACCAAGTGTCTCAGTAACTAGTGTCTCAGTACCAAGTGTCTCAGTAACTAGTGTGGAGACACCAAGTGCCTTAGTACCAAGTGTCTCAGTAACTAGTGTCTCAGTACCAAGTGTCTCAGTAACTAGTGTGGAGACACCAAGTGCCTTAGTACCAAGTGTCTCAGTAACTAGTGTAAAGATACCAAGTGTCTCAGTAACTAGTGTGGAGACACCAAGTGTCTCATGGAGACACCAAGTGTCTCAGTACCAAGTGTCTCAGTACCAAGTGTCTCAGTAACTAGTGTGGAGACACTAAGTGCTTTAGTACCAAGTGTCTCAGTATCAAGTGTCTCAGTAACTAGTGTGGAGACACCAAGTGCCTTAGTACCAAGTGTCTCAGTAACTAGTGTGGAGACACCAGGGCGAAGCTAACTGAATGTAAACATGTGTACACATAACATCTTATATCATCTTTTTGCCATGGACTGAATCAAAACACAATCTCAGGTGAACAAAAGAGGGGTGACGGAGAAGGGGGGGGGTAATGATTGAGTGCACCGCATAATACACAAAGATGTAAGATAGAAGAGGGGAGGCTGCTGGAGTAGAAAGGCGGCGATGATTGAGTGCACTGAAGTAGATGGGGTGCCTTCAACTCCTCTGATTCTTTGCCAACTCTGTCACACACACATACCATCTAGCTGGTCACGGAGAACTTGCTTCACACCATACAGAAACGCTACATTCATAAACTATTCGTTACAAGCGAATGGATAAAACTTCTTTCAAAACGTTCACAAACTCTTTGCTACCAATTGATATATCTCTCCTTATTAACAGGCAATAATAAAAAAAAATCACTTCTCCTAACACACGACACCATTTGGCCTATGACTGAAATTGTTGTATTTTAAAGTTACTGTTCCAATTCGTTTTTCTCTTCTTCACTTTATCTCTCCCTAAAAAACAATTCTTAGCAAAGAAGTAGATTTTGTTTTTAAAAAAAACTACACTTTTCTTAACGACTTACTTACTAGTAAAAAAATTTTCATAGCAACTTAAATTGCATCCAAGAATAACACATTACTTAGCATCTTCGCTTTTAACTTTAAAAACTCTAAACAAATTGTGTTACACTCAAACCCCACCAGTTATTTATTTTTTTTAGACCTGTAACATATTTCTATTAGAGTTACTAAAGTTGACTAGTATTGGACTAAGTATTTTGTAGCCATGGCATTGAGATGCTACAGAAAGATCCTAGGTATCACTTACAAAGACCACTTCACAAATCAAGAAATTAAAAAAAAAAACAACAGATAAACAAAGCAATTGAAACCCATGATGACCTGGTAACTACTGCCAAATGTCAAACTACTGGCTATATCACAAGGTTCTCGGGGGTCGCAAAAATCCTCCTTCAGGAAACAGTACCGGGAAAAAGAAGCAGAGGCAGAAAGCAATGGGAAGACAACATCAAAGGCAAAAGACAGGAATGGAGAAAGATGGTCAACAAATCTAGTGTGGTGCCCCAAAGGTTCAACAAAGTGATAGGTCAAGGTTAAGCCACAAGTCGACAACGTTAGATGGATGAAATGTATAATAGCAGTAAGCAACTAATTTCAAGGCGTTGATGGCGGAGTGGGTTGGTGGCGGAGTTTATGAACGTAAGCTGTATGTATTGTGTTAGATAGTTAGTTTAGTTGCGCACTTTGTTAGCCCCACAGTGAACGTACAATTTATAGTGGCGACATAAACTTTGGGTTAGAGATTAGAATAGACTTTTAGAAATCAGTTACTGCTAGACTCTTGAGGGGTAAACTTCGTTATTAGTGACGGACTAGACTGTGGCCCATTATGCATTAAAAGTTATTTGAAGTTTCCTCTGGAGTCAACTTGGTCATTTAGTCTTTGTTCCTGTTGGTACCTGTTCAATATATGTGACGTCATGCTCATGTGTCGAGCTCGTAATAATAATACACCAAACAAGGTACTCACGCATTAAGTATAATCAAGTATCTTTAGAAATACTTCAAGTACATCTGACTTACACATGCATCCCTTACAATTGTTAAATACAACATCTACGTAATTACCTAATTATTATTATAGCTTTTATATAGCGCTACTTTCATGCTTATAGCATGCTCAGAGCGCTTTGGTCCAATCTCATTTGTGGACCAGTGGAGGGGAGGGGTTATCTAGGAGTTGGTTTTCCGCGAAGCAGGACGTTTTGGCGCCGCCGTTTTGGCGCCGCCGTTTTGGCCCCGCCGTTTTGGCGCGAAGGTCGTTTTGGCGACGGGACGTTTTGGCGCGATATACATTATGTACGTTTATTGTATTATTTCTTTTAAAAGAATTATTCATATCTATGTTTTGCATGAGTGTTTGTGTTAAGACATATTTTTCACGTATTAAATGTAAATGTGTGTTTGTGTTTCACATCATTTTATTTAATAAACATTTTGGCTTGTGTATGTGTGTTTATTAAGAGGCACACTTTTATTTTCAAAAAGTTTTTTTAAGATATTACTTTAAAATTTAAAAAAAAAATTAAAAAAAAATGAAACGATGATAGACTAAAAATTGATGCAATTATTTGTTTACATTAACATTGGTTTATTTAATGACTTTGGTATGTAGACTTTGGGCCGCTCTCGGAATTAAAGATTAAGGATTATAAATTCGCACCTAGGGATGTCAAGTGGAGTGCTAGAAACAGATTATCGTCTTACGCGTGAGAGAGGGGAGGGGTGGAGGAAAGAGTATATACAAGGAGTGAAATGTGAGCAGAAGAGAGGGGGCGGGATAGGTGTCACATGTAATGACCATTCCCAAGGAGATGATCGCCAGACGCATGACGCCAACGACCAGTGCTCGGTGCTGGTCTTGTCTTCATTTGTTTAACTCTACCTGCGTCAATGCGAGATGTGTCACCCAAATCACCCCTACCCAATTTCTCAAAATATATCTTTTGAAAGTATCTTAGTGTCGTGAATTTGTTTCTATCTATTGTCGCCCAGAGTGTTTGTTTATATTGGTGGATTCACGTTAGAGTTTGTACTGACCACATTCCGAGTCTTGATCTTTACTATGTGTGGAGTTATTGTCGTCATTCAGCGTAATAGAGCGTTAGATGTTTTGTTATATTACAGTGTGAGACTTAGCTAATTCGTATATTACACTAATGTCAAATAAAAAACTAAATCTTTTGGAAAGAAATCCAAAAATGTCATCCAGTGCGATTAGAAGAACTCACATATAGCATGTCATAACCATTCAGGAATCTGACTTATTATAGGCCTATATTCATGAAATAAGCAAAATCTTTATAATTAAAAAAAAAACAATTCGCTGAACGGTGTTAGAATTCATACTATACATACAATATTATGGTAGAGTGAAATAAACATTATTATAAAAGTTACGTGCTTATTAAATTATCGTCAAATGATATCTCGCGCCAAAACGTCCCGTCGCCAAAACGGCTCGCGCCAAAACGTCCCGTCGCCAAAACGGCGGGGCCAAAACGGCGGCGCCAAAACGTCACGTACCGGGTTTTCCGTGCTGCCTTTAGGCGCTCAGTAAACACAACTCTGCCCGAGTAGGGTGTCGAACCTCGAGCCCCCTTCTAGGTAGTCAAGACAAGCCAAGACTTAGCCTCTCGACCACGCTTCCCACCTAATACCTCAGTCTTAAATAGATTGTAAACTGTAATAAACAGTGTCCTTAATGATGGAATGGCCTATCTAAAATACAAAAAGCTTAGTTTTATACATGATTGTATTGTACAACTACATATTCAAGTTGTCGCCATCGATGCGAGTGTTAACTTGTTGATGCATGATCAAACTTTACTTTTGTGGACAGGTACGAATGGACGCTCATCATAAGGCTATCTATTGTTGGCCTCGTTTGTATTTTAATGCCTGGAACGATTTTGACACCCAGTCCGCCCCCTGCTTGCATGCACATTAAGTAAGTTGATATCTAGTAATTTTTTTTGTTTAAATAAACAACTTCCGTGTTCGAACTAACCACAAAGTGTGCCTCTGTGTGTGTGTGTGTGTGTCTGATCAACGAATACGATGTTTGAACAGATAAGAGTTTCTACACTAAATTATGATGTGTAACTACATACATTGGTATACCGACGAGGGGATAGTGTTTATCCGAAAGATACCAACAGTTGAGTATGCAAGCAAGATGTGTGCTAAAGAACGCTCTTGTGGGTTGAATAATGTTGTTGTGAGTCGAAGAAAGTTGGTGAGTGCTAAAAGGAAACTGCTGTATGTCACAGAAAGCTGTTGTGTGTCACAGAAAGCTGTTGTGTGCCATAGAAAGCTGTTGTGTGCCACAGAAAGCTGTTGTGTGCCACAGAAAGCTGTTGTGTGCCATAGAAAGCTGTTGTGTGCCACAGAAAGCTGTTGTGTGCCACAGAAAGCTGTTGTGTGCCACAGAAAGCTGTTGTGTGCCACATAAAGCTGTTGTGTGCCATAGAAAGCTGTTGTGTGCTATAGAAAGCTGTTATGTCATAAAAAGCTGTAGTGTCATAGAAAGCTGTTTTCAGGGCCGGCCTTACTAATTGCGGGGTCCAATTTAATAATTGCCTACGAGGCCCCTCTTCTAATTTATTTTTACAACTATTACTTTTAATTAGACATTTATTAAACAACATGCAACTCAAATGCAATAGGCGCCAGTGGGTTAATTAAATTTACGTCAATCGCAAGATACACAAAATATGTAAACCCTATAAGTCCGACATCTTTAAAAGCCTGCGACAATCCCATGACTGATAGTGATATGCTTAATGTGATTTGAGGGGCCTCTGTTAGGAGCGGGGCCCAATTAGGAGCAATCGGTAAAATCAGCATAACGCCGACCCTGCCTGTGTGTGCCAAAAGAAAACGTGTTTGTCATGAAAGCTGTTGCATGTCATAGAAAGCTGTTGTATGTCATAGAAAGCCGTTGCATGTCATAGAAAGCTGTTGCATGTCATAGAAAGCTGTTGCATGCCATAGAAAGCTGTTGTATGACATAGAAAGCTGTTGTATGTCATAGAAAGCTGTTGCATGTCATAGAAAGCTGTTGCGTGTCATAGAAAGCTGTTGCATGTCATAGAAAGCTGTTGTATGTCATAGAAAGCTGTTGTGTGTCATAGAAAGCTGTTGTATGTCATAGAAAGCTGTTGCATGTCATAGAAAGCTGTTGCATGTTATAGAAAGCTGTTGCATGTCATAGAAAGCTGTTGTATGTCATAGAAAGCTGTTGTGCGTCATAGAAAACTGCTGTGTGTCATAGAAAGCTGTTGCATGTCATAGAAAGCTGTTGCGTGTCATAGAAAGCTGATGCATGTCATAAAAAGCTGTTGCATATCATAAAAAGCTGTTGTGTGTCATAGAAAGCTGTGTTGAGAGAAAGCCGTTGTAAGTTAATAAAACTTTTGTGTTAAACAAAACTGTTGCATGTTATCATATAAGGTGTATCGAAAGATGTTTGTTGAAGACAGCTGTCCAAAAAAAAATCTGTTGTGTGTTCAAGAAATCTGTTGTGTGTTCAAGAAATCTGTTGTGTGCTGAGCCTAAACTTCAGGTGTGTTTCACCTTCAGGAGCAAACTCTCCCCTCCCACCCACTTCACCTTCCCTCTGCTGTGTATTTGTGTGTCGATGTGAGCTCTACCCTCCCCCCCCCACACCAGCACTCACTCCACGAGCAGGAGCGTCAAGGGAGGCAGCGCCGTGGCCTACAAAAAAAAAAACTTGCTGCATGTTTATCACCTGGCCAGGTAAATTTAGGTGAAAGGTCACGGTGTGAGCTCTGGATGGAGCAGGCGGAGTTGTACGGGATGTGGAGTACCCGGTTGTAGTCTTCACGGGACGTGTGAGTGGAAGTAGAGCTGCAAATCAAACAGCTGATACAAGACCAACAAAAGACAACGCAAACTAGAACATTATTAGACGCGTACGTCCTCTGAGAGAGAGAGAGAGAGAGAGAGATCTTCATTACGCCTTCACGATAACCAACCCTGTATCTCGTCCACTTGGACGACAACTTTCCTTCACAGATAAAATTCTATTTTCAAAGCAGACACAAACACAAGAGACAGTTGAAATACAAACAACAAATAAACAAAGAAAAGATAAAAACTTGATTTACACGGAAGAGGGGGGAATACCCGAGTTCAAGGCAACAACATTCGAAAATAGTGCACAAGAGTTACAAGCAAAGCAGTTTCAATTTAAAAAAAAACAAAACAAAACTTAATTCAAACAATAAAAAATGAGAAAAAAAAACTTGATTGTTTGAGCAGCTAAATTTAAAAAAAAATAACAAAACGTTTTTGTTTCTCACATTGCAAAGACCAAATCATTTTCAGGTGTTCTAATAATTTTATTTAACCCATTGCTATTGCTCACACTATAATGCCATGTGACATTTATGCAGTATTTACATTAAAAAACAGGTAATTATCATTAATTATGATTTATTAGAATTACAAAAGAGAGTGGCTGACTTGTTTGGAGCTGAACACTTGACAACATGAAAACAAAAAGTAAACCCACGTTGCCTTTTTCTACGTTGCAAGAGAATGTTATAAATAGCTTCAAAATGCAGTTAGAAAAGACGAGATACAAGTCCAGCACGCAATAGAAAGTAACATGGACAAGCCATAGACTTATATATATTGTTACGTATTTCTGATTTTCTGGCTAAATGTACTAGGCACACAAATAAAAGAAACACTGCAAAGAACTTGACGACTCAACTTTCAGCTTTATATAACTTTATTGAACTATAACTATAACAATTCGTCACTGTAACATGGGGCTCAAGTCCACTCTCTTCTACTGTCTCGCACAGTAGAGAACAGTATCGACGACTGTACTGACTCTTTTCACATGAACATCTCTGGTTTATAAAGAGTCCCTAATCGCTTGTCTATTGTTGCAAAAACACTGCTAGTACCCTCTGGAACAACATGGGAGGAAACATCACATCCTGTTGTTGTTTATACATGTCGATTCCAGAGGATGCCTGCTGCAGTGTCATCTCGCCGAGGTCACACGTAGTGACCTCTAACTGTCACTGTTCATTTGTCACAATGCCCCCCTTCGTAAATCTGTTCGTCCTCTGGATCAACACGTGAGGCACGTCCCATCCTGACTTTGTTTACATGCATAGATTCCAGATAACACTCGGTGCTGTGTCATCTCGCCGGGGTCACACATAGTGACCTCTACCTGTCACTGTTCATTCGTAACACTGCCCCCTTCTTAGATCTGTTCGTCCCGAACAGATTCTATTTCACCACGGTACTGATGGAGTCGGTCAACGTGGACAACCTTCAGCTTGGACCGTGGACTTTTCTGTATCCGGTAGACCACGTCGTTTATTCTTTTTACGACACGGTATGGACCTTCCCAGTCTCTTTGGAGTTTCGGGGATCTGCCTTGTCGTCTCTGTGGGTTATAGAGCCACACTAGATCATTCTCATGGAACCCCGACGTATTGGCCCGTTTGTCATACCTCGTTTTCATCAGGTCACTGTTGGTCTTGATGTTTCTGCGGGCCAATACATGAGCATTCTCCAATCGTCTTCGGAGATTGGTGACATATTCAGTTGAAGACACTGGCGTATCTCTCGGAATCCCAAATAACAGGTCACATGGTAGACGAAGCTCACGACCAAATAACATCTTCGCTGGGGTATATCCTGTGGTGCTATGAACGGATCCTCTGTATGACATGAGGAACATGGGGATATGGGTGTCCCAGTCGTCTTGTCGGTCATCAGTAACCTTAGACAGATGTTGTTCTAGGGTTCTGTTGAATCGCTCCACCATTCCATCAGATTGCGGGTGGAGAGCTGTCGTGTGAGTCTTTTCGATGCCAAGTGTCTTGCACATCTCCTGGAAAACTTTGGACTCGAAGTTCCTGCCCTGGTCAGAGTGCAACTCATTAGGTACACCAAAGCGACTGATCCAGTTATCCACGAGTGTTTCGGCCACTGTGATAGCTTCTTGATTTGGTATGGCATAAGCTTCTGGCCATTTGCTGAAATAGTCCATGACTACCAAGATGTATTTGTTTCCTTTCTTGGTTTCAGGAAATGGGCCTGCTACATCTATTGCGATCCTCTCGAATGGAACACCAACATTATACTGTTGCAAAAGACCCCTAGTTTTGCGTCGAGGGCCTTTTGCTGCCGCACATATGTCGCACCTTCGACACCATTCCTCTACATCCTCTCTATATCTGAACCAGTAGAACCGCTGACGAACCTTTTCCAGAGTCTTATTGACACCAAGATGAGATCCGCTAGCGCCATTATGCATCTCTTTCAGTACTTCAGCAACTCTCACCTTCGGTAACATCAGCTGAAGGCGATTGGATGTTCCATCAGCAGATTCCCAAACTCTTTTGATGACACCATTGACCAACGTCAGCGAGTCCCACTGAGCCCAGTACGCCTTGGTGGCTACCCCCTTCTCAGAGATGTCTTTCCAATCTGGCCGTTGTCCATCTTCTTTCCATAGAAGAATGGGAGCCAGATCTTCATCTTGCATTTGGTCCTCTCGAATCCTTTTATCACACCAGGGTCCGGAAACATCTACTCCGAGCCGAAGACAATTAACAGCTACCTCCTTTTCTTCAGCCTTCTTGCAGTGCTTACATTCTGCTTTGCAGGGTCGTCGAGACAGTGCATCAGCATTCTGGTGAATTTGCCCTTTTCGGTGCTTAGTTTCAAATTCATAGGTTTGAAGACGTTCGATCCACCTTGCCACCTGACCTTCAGGGCTCTTAAACGAAAGCAACCATTGCAGAGCTGCGTGATCTGACCTTAAGATAAATTTCTGCCCGTATAGGTACTTGTGGAAATGTTTTATTGCATCCACAGCAGCCAGCAATTCACGTCTCGTCACACAGTAGTTCCTTTCAGCTCTCGATAGGCTTCGACTGAAGTATGCGATGACTCGTTCAGTTTCATCCACCTTTTGGGACAAGACTGCGCCTATTCCAGTGTTGCTTGCATCTGTGTCGAGTATGAATGTCTTCCCTGGAATGGGGTAGGCCAATACTGGTGATGAGGATAGTGTGTTTTTCAGCCTCTCGAAAGCTTCTTGACATTCAGATGTCCAAATAAATGGCCTCTTTTGCTCTGTCAGTTGATGAAGGACCTTACAGATGTTTGAGAAATTTGGCACGAAACGTCGGTAGTATGTACAGAGTCCCAAGAAACTTCTCAGCTCATGGATATTACTTGGCGTAGGCCATCGTTTCACTGCCTCAACTTTGTCAGGGTCAGTGCTGACTCCGTCATTTGACACAATGTGACCAAGGTACTTAACGTTTTTCCTGAATAAGGAACACTTCTTTGGGCTGAGTCTCATTCCCGCACTTCTTATCCGTTGAAATACTTCCTTCAGATTTGCAAGGTGCTCTTCAAACGTTTTGCCAATGACAATAATGTCATCAAGGTAAACAAGGCATGTAGTCCAATGAAGTCCTCGTAAAACCCTCTCCATCAATCGTTCAAAGGTGGCTGGTGCGTTGCAGAGACCGAATGGCATCACAGTAAATTGCCAGAGGCCATTGCCAGCAGAGAAGGCGGTTTTCTCTCTATCATTGGGATGCATTTCAACTTGCCAATACCCACTCTTTAGGTCGAGAGTAGAAAATACCTGGGACCCTGCAAGCGTGTCCAAAGTATCGTCGATTCTAGGAAGTGGATAACTATCTTTATGTGTGACTTCATTCAGAGTTCTGTAATCTACACAAAATCGCATAGATCCATCCTTCTTCTTTACTAAGACAATAGGCGAACACCAAGGACTATTTGAGGGCTCAATGATTCCTTGCTGCGTCATGCCCTCTATCATGTCCATAGCTTCTTGTTGCTTTGCTAGCGGCAAGCGACGTGGTGGCTGTCGAATCGGTCTGGTGTTTCCAGTGTCTATTCGATGTTGTACCATGTTTGTCCGTCCGCAGTCTGTTTCATCAGATGGCAGAATATCTTCAAACTCAATGATCAACTGTTCCGCTTTGCTGTACTGCTCATCTGATAAATTCACTTTCATTTCTGTCAGGAGCTTGGTAATTTGTGGATTGAAAGGTTTGGTAGAATTAACGATCGTGATATCATTATTACAGTTTCTGATCAGGTCAAGAGTATTACATATTGCGATGGGGCTGTCTTTCTCTAGATGTCTCTCCTGTAGGCCGAGGTTCATGATTCTGACAGGCACCTTTTGATCTTTTCCGACAAGGACCAATGTTTTTCCTACTGCCATTCCGCTGTTGTCATTTTCAATGCCTTCCACTATCGCCGTCATCGTTGCAGTTTGACCATGCTCTAACTTTCCCCAGATAATTGCTTCAGACTGAGCTGGCAAACTTGTATCTTCTGTTAAAAGGATTCTTCTTATTTGACCATTCTCTTCATCTTCATCCCCGAGCAAGGGAATCTCAACATCACCACATTTCAAAGTACCACCTCCGATGTTCAGAGAGAATTCACATTTCTGCATAAAATCGAGCCCAATAATACAGTCATCCGTAATGTTAGCGATCAGAAATTCATGTATAAATGACTGATGCCCGAGCTCAAAGTTTATATTTGTCAGTCCATGTATAGGCATCATCTCTCCACTGGCCGTCTTCAAGGAGTAAGAGTTCACTCTCTTGATTTCGTTCTTTTTGACAATGTCTGGACGAATGACTGAACGTGAGGCACCAGTATCTAGAAGAAAACGGTAATTTCGAGATCCAATTCTACCATTGATGTACAGACTTTTATTCTTCCCTAACACAGCGACTGGAATTATAGTTGCAGGGGCTGTCATGTTCTTGATCGCCGATTTTTGCCCCATAAAACCGGCGAAAGTTAGTTTCCCTGGTAGACATGAGCACCTGACCTTGCATCTGTCTCCGGTCTGTGCTGATACTCTGTTTGTCGGGGAAATCTTCTCGTGCAGTTCCTTTGTAGATGGCCAGGTTCTCCACAATTCCAACAACGTACACTGGTTCTATTCTGTCCTTCTTGCTTCTTATTTGGTCTGCGTTCTTCTAGCACTTCAGTTACCCTTCTGAGAAGTTGTGTAAGATCTTCTTCTTGGACTTCCAGCATACGCCCATGATGGATATTCTTAGAGGCGTCTTTGGCGGCTTCATAGGAGAGGGCGTAGACCAGAGCTTCGCTGGATTTGCGCTTACCACTGATTCTTATTGCCTTCTTCAGTTCTGGATCTCGAATAGCATCAATGAATGCATCAGTGATAATGACGTCCAGAAAGTCTTGTGCTGCTGTTGGATATGCCAAATGAGCAAGACGTTCTATGTCCGCCTCTAGCTCTTGCAAGGTTTCACCGGAGCGTTGTTGTCGGGTTTTCAACTGAACTCTATAAACTTCTTGTAAATGTTCGTCTCCGTAACGGAGCTCCATAGCCTTAACAATGGCAGCGTAATCTTGTTGATTTGTTATTGACTGAAGCAGTTCTGCTGCCTTCCCTCTTAAAGCTAACACCAGAGCAGTCGCTTTCTCTTCTTCAGTGTTCCAGTTATTAACCTTGGCCGCTGCCTCAAACTGTCTTTTGTAAACAGTCCATGAGATGGATCCATCAAACACAGGCGGCTTTATCTTCCCAGAGATTTCGGGCACTAATGTTTTTGTTCTAGTACCCCGTTCCTTACTCAGTTGTTCTTGGACATGAGTCCTTATCTCTTCCATTTCTTTTTCCACAGTGTTGACTCTCTGGTCAATCTTCTCGTTCATAGAGCTCATCTGTTCATTTACTTTTTCATTCATGGCGTTTATTTTCTTGAAGCTCTCCTTCATTAAGTCCATCTGGCCCTGCATGTTACACAGGATCTCTGTCATATCTGGGTTTAATTCAAATATGTATTCATCTGGATCTTGATCTTCCTCAATAAGGGCCTGTCTTAGGCGTTCTGTTAGTGTTTCTTTGTTACCATTGAGCTGCAGACCTCTCTCACGAAGTTCTTGCCTTAATTCTTTGACCAACAGCTGGTTAAGTAGTTTCCTCGAAGATATTTCAGCCAGAAAACATCCCACTTCTGACACCAATTGTTGGGTATTTCTGATTTTCTGGCTAAATGTACTAGGCACACAAATAAAAGAAACACTGCAAAGAACTTGACGACTCAACTTTCAGCTTTATATAACTTTATTGAACTATAACTATAACAATTCGTCACTGTAACATGGGGCTCAAGTCCACTCTCTTCTACTGTCTCGCACAGTAGAGAACAGTATCGACGACTGTACTGACTCTTTTCACATGAACATCTCTGGTTTATAAAGAGTCCCTAATCGCTTGTCTATTGTTGCAAAAACACTGCTAGTACCCTCTGGAACAACATGGGAGGAAACATCACATCCTGTTGTTGTTTATACATGTCGATTCCAGAGGATGCCTGCTGCAGTGTCATCTCGCCGAGGTCACACGTAGTGACCTCTAACTGTCACTGTTCATTTGTCACAATGCCCCCCTTCGTAAATCTGTTCGTCCTCTGGATCAACACGTGAGGCACGTCCCATCCTGACTTTGTTTACATGCATAGATTCCAGATAACACTCGGTGCTGTGTCATCTCGCCGGGGTCACACATAGTGACCTCTACCTGTCACTGTTCATTCGTAACAATATATATATATTATATCTAGACTTTATACGCGATTGATCGATTCACAGACCTATATATAAAGATTTTTATGTACGTTACTCTTTTTCAAGCTGTAAGGGAAGTCGCTCCAAATCTAAGAAAATCAATCTCTTCTGTCTTAGAAAAGAAATGATCTTTAGTTTTCAAAGTTTAGAAATAATGCAAAATCATTTCTCGGCATTTTTGTTTTGTTTTGAATGGGCTATTAATCACAGAACTATATATTCATGCAAATATATGAAACAAAGCC
Organism: Biomphalaria glabrata; assembly: GCF_947242115.1. Taxonomy (NCBI): domain Eukaryota; kingdom Metazoa; phylum Mollusca; class Gastropoda; family Planorbidae; genus Biomphalaria; species Biomphalaria glabrata. The sequence goes on along the minus strand of NC_074716.1, from coordinate 43,735,312 downwards.
ATTTCCTGTTCGTTTCTATTGAGATAATGTTTCAGAAATCCTAGATCGAAATAATTCATATCTGTTGATTTTAATCATCTTATGTACATTTAAATAGATTGATTACCTTGATCTTTCTAGATTATGTATCTAAAAATTGCAATTAAAAATTATGAGACGAGATAACTTTTTTTTATGTTCAATTACTAGATCTAGATCTAAAATTATATGTTACATAGGTTAGGGTTGAAAAAAATAACTGCTCATAACTACTTTACAAAACAACGCCTTGTTTCAACTTTTAAAAAATTTTTCACATTTTTTGTAGTGTTAAAATACCTCCATGTCCAGTCAAGATATAATAAATATATATAGATATAGGTCTGTGGTATATTTAAGAGCATCAATAATTATGCTATGGTCTAATGATGACTCCATGCGCCTGAATGGTGCTATGTAACATTGAGTAGCACATGAATGAAGCTACAGAGCTATTGTTTAACACATGAATGAAGCTACAGAGCTATTGTTTAACACATGAATGAAGCTACAGAGCTATTGTTTAACACATGAATGAAGCTACAGAGCTATTGTTTAACACATGAATGAAGCTACAGAGCTATTGTTTAACACATGAATGAAGCTACAGAGCTATTGCTTAACACATGAATGAAGCTACAGAGCTATTGTTTAACACATGAATGAAGCTACAGAGCTATTGTTTAACACATGAATGAAGCTACAGAGCTATTGTTTAACACATGAATGAAGCTACAGAACTATTGTTTAACACATGAATGAAGCTACAGAGCTATTGTTTAACACATGAATGAAGCTACAGAGCTATTGTTTAACACATGAATGAAGCTACAGAGCTATTGTTTAACACATGAAAGGTGATAAGGATATTGGGATTGCACATGTAAGGTGCTACGCAGCTTTGGATAGCACATGAATAGTGCTATGGAGCACTAGAAAGCACATGAATGGTGCTATGGAACATTGAAAATCTTTAGATTTCTGTTATGATAAAACTATAGCGAGAGCAATGATATTAATAAATTAACTTCGACAAACGGAGGCGCAGTGGCTGAGAGGTAAAGCGCCTGGCTTTCGAACCAGGGGTCCCGAAGTCGCATCCTGGTGAAGACTGGAATGTTTAATTTCGGGATCTTTGGGCGCCTCTGAGTCCACCCAGCTCTAATGGGTACCTGACACTAGTTGGGGAAAAGTAAAGGCGGTTGGTCGTTGAGCTGGCCACATGACACCCTCGGTAACTGTAGGCCACAAAAACAGGTGACTCTTAATATCATCTGCTCTATAGATCGCAAGGTCTGAAATGGGAAACTGTACGTAAGTATTCGACAAACATGCAGCTAAGGCGAAAGTGAAACTAAACAGCATCAGACAAACTTAGAACTGATCAAAGATGGAAATGATTAACCGCAGAGCGCCAGACAAAATGCATCTTAGTACCCGTAAAACACCATAAAAATTACAAATGATTACAAATGATTAAGCGTAAAGTACAACACCACAAAAAGATGCAAGTACCATGTCTAGATGTTGAAACAGATTATACTAGACTCCATTCATTGCCGGATGCAGCTGATTACATTTATAGCACCATACAAAGATTCAAGTAATTACTCAGACAGCACCAAACAAAGAATCATTATCTATCACATTGTCAGCTTCTCACAAAGCGATTACGTGTTTGATAAAGAGAAATCGTGCTAGTTCTTTCACTTCTTATATCTCTTATACGATTTATTGATAGAAGCAAATGTGTATGCATGGGACATAGCAGTAAGCGGTGCATTCATGTACACCGTCAACTTCAGCATGTATAGCGCCTATTATAAGTGCATCTGGTTGAATGGTGCATATCTGTATGCTTAGCACATGAAGTATATGCGGAGCCACATAAAAGTGAATGTTATCTGTGTAGGACATTAATGAAAGTGGCATCTAAGCATATGCTTTAGACAAAACTGGTGTACCATAACATATAAGTAGAATCGGGTAGTTGTATTTAGTATCTGTAGCTGGGGAGTATATTCTGTAGAACCCTACCATATATCTGTAGCTGGGGAGTATATTCTGTAGAACCCTGACATATATCTGTAGCTGGGGAGTATATTCTGTAGAACCCTGACATATATCTGTAGCTGGGGAGTATATTCTGTAGAGCCCTGACATATATCTGTAGCTGGGGAGTATATTCTGTAGAACCCTGACATATATCTGTAGCTGGGGAGTATATTCTGTAGAACCCTGACATATATCTGTAGCTGGGGAGTATATTCTGTAGAGCCCTGACATATATCTGTAGCTGGGGAGTATATTCTGTAGAACCCTGACATATATCTGTAGCTGGGGAGTATATTCTGTAAAGCCCTGACATATATCTGTAGCTGGGGAGTATATTCTGTAAAGCCCTGACATATATGTGTAGCTGGGGAGTATATTCTGTAAAGCCCTGACATATATCTGTAGCTGGGGAGTATATTCTGTAAAGCCCTGACATATATGTGTAGCTGGGGAGTATATTCTGTAAAGCCCTGACATATATCTGTAGCTGGGGAGTATATTCTGTAAAGCCCTGACATATATGTGTAGCTGGGGAGTATATTCTGTAGAGCCCTGACATATATCTGTAGCTGGAGAGTATATTCTGTAAGGCCTAAAATATATCTGTAGCTGGAGAGTATATTCTGTAGAGCCTAAAATATATCTGTAGCTGGAGAGTATATTCTGTAGAGCCTAAAATATATCTGTAGCTGGGGAGTATATTCTGTAGAGCCCTGACATATATGTGTAGCTGGGGAGTATATTCTGTAAAGCCCTGACATATATGTGTAGCTGGGGAGTATATTCTGTAAAGCCCTGACATATATCTGTAGCTGGGGAGTATATTCTGTAGAACCCTGACATATATCTGTAGCTGGGGAGTATATTCTGTAAAGCCCTGACATATATGTGTAGCTGGGGAGTATATTCTGTAAAGCCCTGACATATATCTGTAGCTGGGGAGTATATTCTGTAAAGCCCTGACATATATGTGTAGCTGGGGAGTATATTCTGTAAAGCCCTGACATATATCTGTAGCTGGGGAGTATATTCTGTAAAGCCCTGACATATATGTGTAGCTGGGGAGTATATTCTGTAGAGCCCTGACATATATCTGTAGCTGGAGAGTATATTCTGTAAGGCCTAAAATATATCTGTAGCTGGAGAGTATATTCTGTAGAGCCTAAAATATATCTGTAGCTGGAGAGTATATTCTGTAGAGCCTAAAATATATCTGTAGCTGGGGAGTATATTCTGTAGAGCCTAAAATATATCTGTAGCTGGAGAGTATATTCTGTAGAGCCTAAAATATATCTGTAGCTGGAGAGTATATTCTGTAGAGCCTAAAATATATCTGTAGCTGGGGAGTATATTCTGTAGAGCCTAAAATATATCTGTAGCTGGAGAGTATATTCTGTAGAGCCTAAAATATATCTGTAGCTGGAGAGTATATTCTGTAGAGCCTAAAATATATCTGTAGCTGGAGAGTATATTCTGTAGAGCCTAAAATATATCTGTAGCTGGAGAGTATATTCTGTAGAGCCTAAAATATATCTGTAGCTGGAGAGTATATTCTGTAGAGCCTAAAATATATCTGTAGCTGGAGAGTATATTCTGTAGAGCCTAAAATATATCTGTAGCTGGGGAGTATATTCTGTAGAGCCTAAAATATATCTGTAGCTGGAGAGTATATTCTGTAGAGCCTAAAATATATCTGTAGCTGGAGAGTATATTCTGTAGAGCCTAAAATATATCTGTAGCTGGGGAGTATATTCTGTAGAGCCTAAAATATATCTGTAGCTGGAGAGTATATTCTGTAGAGCCTAAAATATATCTGTAGCTGGAGAGTATATTCTGTAGAGCCTAAAATATATATGTAGCTGGGGAGTATATTCTGTAGAGCCTAAAATATATCTGTAGCTGGGGAGTACATTCTGTAGAACCCTGACATATATCTGTAGCTGGAGAGTATATTCTGTAGAGCCTAAAATATATCTGTAGCTGGGGAGTATATTCTGTAGAGCCTAAAATATATCTGTAGCTGGGGAGTACATTCTGTAGAGCCCTGACATATATCTGTAGCTGGAGAGTATATTCTGTAGAGCCTAAAATATATCTGTAGCTGGAGAGTATATTCTGTAGAGCCTAAAATATATCTGTAGCTGGAGAGTATATTCTGTAGAGCCTAAAATATATCTGTAGCTGGAGAGTATATTCTGTAGAGCCTAAAATATATCTGTAGCTGGGGAGTACATTCTGTAGAACCCTGACATATATGTGTAGCTGGGGAGTATATTCTGTAGAACCCTGACATATATGTGTAGCTGGGGAGTATATTCTGTAGAGCCCTGACATATATCTGTAGCTGGGGATTATATTCTGTAGAACCCTGACATATATGTGTAGCTGGAGAGTATATTCTGTAGAGCCTAAAATATATCTGTAGCTGGGGAGTACATTCTGTAGAACCTTACCATATATCTGTAGCTGGAGAGTATATTCTGTAGAGCCTAAAATATATCTGTAGCTGGGGAGTACATTCTGTAGAACCTTACCATATATCTGTAGCTGGAGAGTATATTCTGTAGAGCCTAAAATATATCTGTAGCTGGGGAGTACATTCTGTAGAACCCTACCATATATCTGTAGCTGGAGAGTATATTCTGTAGAGCCTAAAATATATCTGTAGCTGGGGAGTACATTCTGTAGAACCTTACCATATATCTGTAGCTGGGGAGTATATTCTGTAGAGCCTAAAATATATCTGTAGCTGGGGAGTATATTCTGTAGAGCCTAAAATATATCTGTAGCTGGGGAGTATATTCTGTAGAACCCTGACATATATCTGTAGCTGGGGAGTATATTCTGTAGAGCCTAAAATATATCTGTAGCTGGGGAGTATATTCTGTAGAGCCTAAAATATATCTGTAGCTGGGGAGTATATTCTGTAGAGCCTAAAATATATCTGTAGCTGGAGAGTATATTCTGTAGAGCCTAAAATATATCTGTAGCTGGAGAGTATATTCTGTAGAGCCTAAAATATATCTGTAGCTGGGGAGTACATTCTGTAGAACCCTGACATATATGTGTAGCTGGGGATTATATTCTGTAGAACCCTGACATATATGTGTAGCTGGGGAGTATATTCTGTAGAGCCCTGACATATATGTGTAGCTGGGGATTATATTCTGTAGAACCCTGACATATATGTGTAGCTGGGGATTATATTCTGTAGAACCCTGACATATATGTGTAGCTGGGGATTATATTCTGTAGAGCCCTGACATATATCTGTAGCTGGGGATTATATTCTGTAGAACCCTGACATATATGTGTAGCTGGGGAGTATATTCTGTAGAGCCTAAAATATATCTGTAGCTGGAGAGTATATTCTGTAGAGCCTAAAATATATCTGTAGCTGGGGAGTATATTCTGTAGAGCCTAAAATATATCTGTAGCTGGGGAGTATATTCTGTAGAGCCTAAAATATATCTGTAGCTGGGGAGTATATTCTGTAAAGCCCTGACATATATCTGTAGCTGGGGAGTATATTCTGTAGAGCCCTGACATATATGTGTAGCTGGGGAGTATATTCTGTAGAGCCTAAAATATATCTGTAGCTGGGGAGTATATTCTGTAAAGCCCTGACATATATCTGTAGCTGGGGAGTATATTCTGTAGAGCCCTGACATATATGTGTAGCTGGGGAGTATATTCTGTAGAGCCTAAAATATATCTGTAGCTGGGGAGTATATTCTGTAGAACCCTGACATATATGTGTAGCTGGGGAGTATATTCTGTAGAGCCTAAAATATATCTGTAGCTGGAGAGTATATTCTGTAGAGCCTAAAATATATCTGTAGCTGGGGAGTATATTCTGTAGAGCCTAAAATATATCTGTAGCTGGAGAGTATATTCTGTAGAGCCTAAAATATATCTGTAGCTGGGGAGTATATTCTGTAGAGCCTAAAATATATCTGTAGCTGGGGAGTACATTCTGTAGAACCCTGACATATATGTGTAGCTGGAGAGTATATTCTGTAGAACCCTGACATATATGTGTAGCTGGGGAGTATATTCTGTAGAGCCTAAAATATATCTGTAGCTGGGGAGTATATTCTGTAGAACCCTGACATATATGTGTAGCTGGAGAGTATATTCTGTAGAGCCTAAAATATATCTGTAGCTGGAGAGTATATTCTGTAGAGCCTAAAATATATCTGTAGCTGGGGAGTACATTCTGTAGAACCTTACCATATATCTGTAGCTGGGGAGTATATTCTGTAGAGCCTAAAATATATCTGTAGCTGGGGAGTATATTCTGTAGAGCCTAAAATATATCTGTAGCTGGGGAGTATATTCTGTAGAACCCTGACATATATCTGTAGCTGGGGAGTATATTCTGTAGAGCCTAAAATATATCTGTAGCTGGGGAGTATATTCTGTAGAGCCTAAAATATATCTGTAGCTGGGGAGTATATTCTGTAGAACCCTGACATATATGTGTAGCTGGGGAGTATATTCTGTAGAACCCTGACATATATCTGTAGCTGGGGAGTATATTCTGTAGAACCCTGACATATATGTGTAGCTGGGGAGTATATTCTGTAGAACCCTGACATATATCTGTAGCTGGGGAGTATATTCTGTAGAGCCCTGACATATATGCGTAGCTGGGGAGTATATTCTGTAGAGCCCTGACATATATCTGTAGCTGGTGAGTATATTCTGTAGAGCCCTGACATATATCTGTAGCTGGGGAGTATATTCTGTAGAACCCTGACATATATCTGTAGCTGGGGAGTATATTCTGTAGAACCCTGACATATATGTGTAGCTGGGGAGTATATTCTGTAGAACCCTGACATATATGTGTAGCTGGGGAGTATATTCTGTAGAACCCTGACATATATGTGTAGCTGGTGAGTATATTCTGTAGAGCCCTGACATATATCTGTAGCTGGGGAGTATATTCTGTAGAACCCTGACATATATCTGTAGCTGGGGAGTATATTCTGTAGAACCCTACCATATATCTGTAGCTGGGGAGTATATTCTGTAGAACCCTACCATATATCTGTAGCTGGGGAGTATATTCTGTAGAACCCTGACATATATCTGTAGCTGGGGAGTATATTCTGTAAAGCCCTGACATATATCTGTAGCTGGGGAGTATATTCTGTAGAACCCTGACATATATCTGTAGCTGGGGAGTATATTCTGTAGAACCCTGACATATATCTGTAGCTGGGGAGTATATTCTGTAAAGCCCTGACATATATCTGTAGCTGGGGAGTATATTCTGTAAAGCCCTGACATATATCTGTAGCTGGGGAGTATATTCTGTAGAACCCTACCATATATCTGTAGCTGGGGAGTATATTCTGTAGAACCCTGACATATATGTGTAGCTGGGGAGTATATTCTGTAGAACCCTGACATATATCTGTAGCTGGGGAGTATATTCTGTAGAACCCTACCATATATCTGTAGCTGGGGAGTATATTCTGTAGAACCCTGACATATATCTGTAGCTGGGGAGTATATTCTGTAAAGCCCTGACATATATCTGTAGCTGGGGAGTATATTCTGTAGAACCCTGACATATATCTGTAGCTGGGGAGTATATTCTGTAGAACCCTGACATATATCTGTAGCTGGGGAGTATATTCTGTAGAGCCTAAAATATATCTGTAGCTGGAGAGTATATTCTGTAGAGCCTTGACATATATGTGTAGCTGGGGAGTATATTCTGTAGAACCCTGACATATATCTGTAGCTGGGGAGTATATTCTGTAGAGCCTTGACATATATCTGTAGCTGGGGAGTATATTCTGTAGAACCCTGACATATATCTGTAGCTGGGGAGTATATTCTGTAGAGCCTAAAATATATCTGTAGCTGGGGAGTATATTCTGTAGAGCCTAAAATATATCTGTAGCTGGGGAGTATATTCTGTAGAGCCTAAAATATATCTGTAGCTGGGGAGTATATTCTGTAGAGCCTTGACATATATCTGTAGCTGGGGAGTATATTCTGTAGAGCCTTGACATATATGTGTAGCATAGGAGTGTATTTTGTAGCATCCTAACACAGATGTGTAATCGAGGAGTGTATTCTGTCAAGCCCATCATGCCAGGTATTCCATATTTCAGAAGTTTACAAGCAGAAAAAAAAAAACTGTCAGGTGGGGAGGGTAACTCCAAACTGTATTATTGGCAGCTGATCAAGGTCGCTGAATGCTGAAAAACAGGAGGAATGTGCGCAGATGTTCACGAGCAAACTATTGCACAAAGTGCGTACACACACAACACACACACAGTGCACCACAAGTGCATGACATTAGAATGAGTTCAGGTCAAAATGCATGTGTCGTGACGACTCTTGACGAGCAGTGTCTTACAGACACTGGCAGTGTTGCTGGTGTCACACGTCTTGTAGGTGTCAGGGTGCCAGTGGGGTTCAATTCATCAATGCATAGAAAGATTAGCATATCGGTCATATAGGGGTGAAGGTTGACCAGTAAAGGTCATATCCAAGTGAAGGTTAATTAGTAGATGTCATATCCGGGTTAAATTTTACCTTTTTAAAATCACTACTAGGAATCACATATGAGGTATGACCTAGTGGTATGACACGAAGCCACTAATATAATCTCAGCTTTGGAAATGCGAATTCATTTTTAAATATTTATTATTATTTATGAAATACATTTCACTATCGGTGAATTTAAAAAAATTCCACCACAAAATTCACAAAATTAATAGCATAGTGTTTTTAAATATTATTAAATTTTCTTAAATATTGTCAGATTTCCGTTTGTCGTACAATCTAGAAAAAAAATAGTTAAAGGACTAAAAGACTTCACTTTCCAAAAACCACTACTCTGTGGGTCCTACCAGTAGCTTTGAGACCATAATACAACATTAACGAGAACCACTACTCTGTGGGTCCTACCAAGAGCTTTTAGACACAAATACAACATTAACAAGAACCACTACTCTGCGGCTCTACCCGTGGCTTTTAGACCCAAATACAACATTAACAAGAACCATTACTCTGCGGCTCTACCCGTGGCTTTTAGACCCAAATACAGCATTAACAAGAACCACTACTCTGTGGGTCCTACCACTACCTTTTAGACCCAAATACAACAATAACAAGAACCACTACTCTGCGGCTCTACCCGTGGCTTTTAGACCCAAATACAGCATTAACAAGAACCACTACTCTGTGGGTCCTACCACTACCTTTTAGACCCAAATACAGCATTAACAAGAACCACTACTCTGCGGCTCTACCCGTGGCTTTTAGACCCAAATACAGCATTAACAAGAACCACTACTCTGTGGGTCCTACCAGTAGCTTTTAGACCCAAATACAACAATAACAAGAACCACTACTCTGCGGCTCTACCACTACCTTTTAGACCCAAATACAACAATAACAAGAACCACTACTCTGCGGCTCTACCCGTGGCTTTTAGACCCAAATACAGCATTAACAAGAACCACTACTCTGCGGCTCTACCCGTGGCTTTTAGACCCAAATACAGCATTAACAAGAACCACTACTCGGTGGGTCCTACCAGTAGCTTTTAGACCCAAATACAACAATAACAAGAACCACTACTCTGCGGCTCTACCCGTGGCTTTTAGACCCAAATACAACATTAACAAGAACCACTACTCTGCGGCTCTACCCGTGGCTTTTAGACCCAAATACAGCATTACCAAGAACCACTACTCTGCGGCTCTACCCGTGGCTTTTAGACCCAAATACAGCATTAACAAGAACCACTACTCTGTGGGACCTACCAGTAGCTTTTAGACCCAAATACAACAATAACAAGAACCACTACTCTGCGGCTCTACCCGTGGCTTTTAGACCCAAATACAACATTAACAAGAACCACTACTCTGCGGCTCTACCCGTGGCTTTTAGACCCAAATACAGCATTACCAAGAACCACTACTCTGCGGCTCTACCCGTGGCTTTTAGACCCAAATACAGCATTAACAAGAACCACTACTCTGTGGGTCCTACCAGTAGCTTTTAGACCCAAATACAACAATAACAAGAACCAATACTCTGCGGCTCTACCCGTGGCTTTTAGACCCAAATACAGCATTAACAAGAACCACTACTCTGCGGCTCTACCCGTGGCTTTTAGACCCAAATACAGCATTAACAAGAACCACTACTCTGCGGCTCTACCAGTAGCTTTTAGACCCAAATACAACAATAACAAGAACCACTACTCTGCGGCTCTACCCGTGGCTTTTAGACCCAAATACAACATTAACAAGAACCACTACTCTGCGGCTCTACCCGTGGCTTTTAGACCCAAATACAGCATTAACAAGAACCACTACTCTGCGGCTCTACCCGTGGCTTTTAGACCCAAATACAGCATTAACAAGAACCACTACTCTGTGGGTCCTACCAGTAGCTTTTAGACCCAAATACAACAATAACAAGAACCACTACTCTGCGGCTCTACCCGTGGCTTTTAGACCCAAATACAACATTAACAAGAACCACTACTCTGCGGCTCTACCCGTGGCTTTTAGACCCAAATACAGCATTAACAAGAACCACTACTCTGCGGCTCTACCCGTGGCTTTTAGACCCAAATACAGCATTAACAAGAACCACTACTCTGCGGCTCTACCCGTGGCTTTTAGACCCAAATACAGCATTAACAAGAACCACTACTCTGCGGCTCTACCAGTAGCTTTTAGACCCAAATACAACAATAACAAGAACCACTACTCTGCGGCTCTACCCGTGGCTTTTAGACCCAAATACAACATTAACAAGAACCACTACTCTGCGGCTCTACCCGTGGCTTTTAGACCCAAATACAGCATTAACAAGAACCACTACTCTGCGGCTCTACCCGTGGCTTTTAGACCCAAATACAGCATTAACAAGAACCACTACTCTGTGGGTCCTACCAGTAGCTTTTAGACCCAAATACAACAATAACAAGAACCACTACTCTGCGGCTCTACCCGTGGCTTTTAGACCCAAATACAACATTAACAAGAACCACTACTCTGCGGCTCTACCCGTGGCTTTTAGACCCAAATACAGCATTAACAAGAACCACTACTCTGCGGCTCTACCCGTGGCTTTTAGACCCAAATACAGCATTAACAAGAACCACTACTCTGCGGCTCTACCCGTGGCTTTTAGACCCAAATACAGCATTAACAAGAACCACTACTCTGCGGCTCTACCAGTAGCTTTTAGACCCAAATACAACAATAACAAGAACCACTACTCTGCGGCTCTACCCGTGGCTTTTAGACCCAAATACAACATTAACAAGAACCACTACTCTGCGGCTCTACCCGTGGCTTTTAGACCCAAATACAGCATTAACAAGAACCACTACTCTGCGGCTCTACCCGTGGCTTTTAGACCCAAATACAGCATTACCAAGAACCACTACTCTGCGGCTCTACCCGTGGCTTTTAGACCCAAATACAACATTAACAAGAACCACTACTCTGCGGCTCTACCCGTGGCTTTTAGACCCAAATACAGCATTGCCAAGAACCACTACTCTGCGGCTCTACCCGTGGCTTTTAGACCCAAATACAGCATTAACAAGAACCACTACTCTGTGGGTCCTACCAGTAGCTTTTAGACTCAAATACAACAATAACAAGAACCAATACTCTGCGGCTCTACCCGTGGCTTTTAGACCCAAATACAGCATTAACAAGAACCACTACTCTGCGGCTCTACCCGTGGCTTTTAGACCCAAATACAGCATTAACAAGAACCACTACTCTGCGGCTCTACCCGTGGCTTTTAGACCCAAATACAGCATTAACAAGAACCACTACTCTGCGGCTCTACCCGTGGCTTTTAGACCCAAATACAGCATTAACAAGAACCACTACTCTGTGGGTCCTACCAGTAGCTTTTAGACCCAAATACAACAATAACAAGAACCACTACTCTGCGGCTCTACCCGTGGCTTTTAGACCCAAATACAACATTAACAAGAACCACTACTCTGCGGCTCTACCCGTGGCTTTTAGACCCAAATACAGCATTACCAAGAACCACTACTCTGCGGCTCTACCCGTGGCTTTTAGACCCAAATACAGCATTAACAAGAACCACTACTCTGTGGGTCCTACCAGTAGCTTTTAGACCCAAATACAACAATAACAAGAACCACTACTCTGCGGCTCTACCCGTGGCTTTTAGACCCAAATACAACATTAACAAGAACCACTACTCTGCGGCTCTACCCGTGGCTTTTAGACCCAAATACAGCATTAACAAGAACCACTACTCTGCGGCTCTACCCGTGGCTTTTAGACCCAAATACAGCATTAACAAGAACCACTACTCTGTGGGACCTACCAGTAGCTTTTAGACCCAAATACAACAATAACAAGAACCACTACTCTGCGGCTCTACCCGTGGCTTTTAGACCCAAATACAACATTAACAAGAACCACTACTCTGCGGCTCTACCCGTGGCTTTTAGACCCAAATACAGCATTACCAAGAACCACTACTCTGCGGCTCTACCCGTGGCTTTTAGACCCAAATACAGCATTAACAAGAACCACTACTCTGTGGGTCCTACCAGTAGCTTTTAGACCCAAATACAACAATAACAAGAACCAATACTCTGCGGCTCTACCCGTGGCTTTTAGACCCAAAATACAGCATTAACAAGAACCACTACTCTGCGGCTCTACCCGTGGCTTTTAGACCCAAATACAGCATTAACAAGAACCACTACTCTGCGGCTCTACCCGTGGCTTTTAGACCCAAATACAGCATTAACAAGAACCACTACTCTGTGGGACCTACCAGTAGCTTTTAGACCCAAATACAACAATAACAAGAACCACTACTCTGCGGCTCTACCCGTGGCTTTTAGACCCAAATACAACATTAACAAGAACCACTACTCTGCGGCTCTACCCGTGGCTTTTAGACCCAAATACAGCATTACCAAGAACCACTACTCTGCGGCTCTACCCGTGGCTTTTAGACCCAAATACAGCATTAACAAGAACCACTACTCTGTGGGTCCTACCAGTAGCTTTTAGACCCAAATACAACAATAACAAGAACCAATACTCTGCGGCTCTACCCGTGGCTTTTAGACCCAAAATACAGCATTAACAAGAACCACTACTCTGCGGCTCTACCCGTGGCTTTTAGACCCAAATACAGCATTAACAAGAACCACTACTCTGCGGCTCTACCCGTGGCTTTTAGACCCAAATACAGCATTAACAAGAACCACTACTCTGTGGGTCCTACCAGTAACTTTTTAGACCCAAATACAACAATAACAAGAACCACTACTCTGCGGCTCTACCCGTGGCTTTTAGACCCAAATACAACATTAACAAGAACCACTACTCTGCGGCTCTACCCGTGGCTTTTAGACCCAAATACAGCATTAACAAGAACCACTACTCTGCGGCTCTACCCGTGGCTTTTAGACCCAAATACAACATTAACAAGAACCACTACTCTGTGGGTTCTACTCATGGCTTTTAGACCCAAATACAACATTAACAAGAACCACTACTCTGCGGCTCTACCCGTGGCTTTTAGACCCAAATACAACATTAACAAGAACCACTACTCTGTGGGTTCTACTCATGGCTTTTAGACCCAAATACAATATTAACAAGAACCACTACTCTGTGGGTTCTACTCATGGCTTTTAGACCCAAATACAGCATTAACAAGAACCACTACTCCGTGGGTCCTACCAGTGGCTTATAGACCCAAATACATATATGGCTCCTTTTGTCTCGAAAGGCAATGGATGCGCCCAAATGAGTCCTACCCGTGGCTTTTAGATAAAAGTCCCACGAGAACGAAGAAGAAAGGCGGAAATCCCAGAAAAAAACCTTCAAGAAGCCACGTAAAAACTCATGTTTACTACTGTCCTGTTTAATGATCTAAATATATTACTACGTGTAGATAGAACGTCTACAGTTCAGGGAAGGTAATTACAGGAGACGAGTCAAATAATTGACTGAATTATTATCGTATTAAAAAAAGGGGGGGATGTAAAAACGTGATAAGATTATCTTATTTTATATTTTTACAAACAGTGCCAATTTCGAGAGAAATTATTCAAATGTCGACAGTCTACAAAAATAACTAGCTAAACAATCTATCAAAAAAAAAATAATTTTTTAATCAAAAGTGAAAAAAGGAAATGTGAGTTATCGGTCTTGGAGAGAAAGATACATCGGCACAGTTCCAAATCTTGGGATTTTTTTTTTCTTTTTCATATACAGCGCACACAAACACACGCACACACAAAGGATGGGGATTGGGGGGGGGGGGATAAAAAATAAAATGGAGGGAGGGGATTGGTTATCCTCCAAGAGGTAAAGATTTTATTAGAATTTTTTTTTTCCTATGAGTTTTCACCTGTTGAAAATTCGGATAGAGAAAGCAGAGACAGGGAAGGAGAGCGCGTGTGTGTGTGTGTGTGTGTTTGATATTTTATTTATGAGAGAGAAAGAGAAGAAAAGAGAGAAAGAAAGAGAAAAAAGCTTGATATATTATTGGTGAGAGATGAAAAGAGAGTCAAACATAGAAAGAGAGAGAGTAAGAGAAAAAAAGAGAGAGAAAGAGAGAGAGAGATAGAGAGAGAAATGGTAGAGATGAGAAAGAGATAATAGTGTATATTATTGCAAGAGAGAGACACACACAGAGACTGCATGTTGAGTTTAAACGCTTGCTCGAGGACCAAAGGTTACTACTAAACTAACAAACTAAATAACTTGTGAATTAGAAACCCCTCCAGTAGGCAGCGTTGTATAGACAGCAAGAGAAGCCGGCCCTGTTCATCCCATCCTACTTAGCAACTCAAAACGTCATTTCTCGAATCTTTTAAATCCCTCCAACACCTGCCCCCTACACACTAGTCTCCACTATTCGCTTCCATTTCCACTAATGATTTATTATCTTAGTTTTCGATCTTCAGTGGGTTTTTTTTTGTTTTTACTTTCATATTTTGTATCAACAGTTTGAAGATAAATCTAAAAACCCAAATTGTTTTCTTTACGGAACAAACTTTCATCTATGAACTCCCTACAGGACGACGATGTCATGATTTTGTTTTGAACAGAATGTTTCATTTATATTCAGTTTCTATTTTTATGCTACCAAAGAAATATATATTTTGAAAACAAGCAAAATAAAAAAAAACACTCCACCCTTAAAACTGTATCAATTATGTAAAATTTATTTCCGTACTCGATATAAAAAAATATTAATTACCAACAATTAATTGACTGCTTGACTATTTTTTTTTATTGATTCATGTTTTGTTAGGTACAATAAATAATTGTTTAAAGTCTCAGCTTGATCGAAGAAAGCCCTAGGAAGAAATAGCGTTAACAATTGTTTAAGGGGACGAAACCCAACAAATTTAGCCATATTTGAAAATATTTAAGGATTAGTTTCCCTTACTTGTATCAAATAAAATAATGAAGTAACCAGTAATTAATTGACTAATTGGTTACTTTTAATTGTATGCATTCATTACGTCTATGCCAATGAATAATTGTGCTTAGTTTCGACTTGATACGAGCAATAGCGTGTACCAGTGAGTTGATAGAAGCTTTGTAAAAAAAAGTAAGAACGCATTGGACCATTAGTACATGTTGACACTGGAGGTGAAAAAAAATTAGGACGCTCACAGATTTTCGGAATTCAGTTTTTGAACAATGAAACTTGTGATCTCCAGTTTTCTAAGTAACATTGTATGGTCCCATTTCCCATGACATTTAGCTAGAAATGAGAGAGAGAGTTATCACTAATGATTAGAAAACACAACTACATTCAAATAAGAAGTTGAGACTCGCCTATTTTGATACATGATCGATTCCAAATGAGTGTCAGAAATATGTTCTTAATACAAAACATCAGCCGTTTCAGTGCGCTCCCCTTTTCACTTTATTATTTTAAAGTAATTTAAAGTCTGCCCAATTTTGTGACGGGTAAAATAGTTAACTGAAGAATAAGTTTATAAAGAAACATCATAAACGAAGCCTCTGCGAGTGAACGACTAATGGTCCAATACTATTGTCTTATTGATGGGGTCTACCTCGTTCTAAAACGGAGGTGCAAATATTTCAAGAAAAAGTTCTTCAGTTTAGCCAACATAACAATCAAGTTAAACTTGCAACATGCTTGCAGCATTAACGCAAGCCTTCAACATTGCGTCAGCGAGGTTATACATTTGAAGATAAGACACAAGTGTGTGACTGAAGGCCTAGGATGTATGCATCGGTAATAGGGATGTATTCATTTATCTCCGCTTGGATCTTTTCCAGGAAGACGTTTCCATAAACCTAGAGGTCCATGAGTCTTAAACTCTGAAATCTCTCACAGACCTTAGTTCAGACAGATTGGAGGCCAGCTTCTGTATGCCCAGAATTCCAGGAGTCTTAGACTCAACTCTTAAGACAACTACAAAGAAGAAGAAGATGCGTACAGCCTATGTCTATTAAACAACAACCTACACGCGTCAGGCACTATGTCATAGTAAACCAATTAAAAATGGAACAAAGTCTTCGAAAAACGAATGTCTTTTTGATACTATGAAATACATTACAATGCTCCAAAAAAACATCAAATTGTTTGTTTTCATTCTTTATATTGCAAAGCACGATTTGAGTGCAGCCAATACACACACTGATTTGTTTGCTCCCAGTATCATTTATTGCATTTTTACAGCAATTACATAAGCAGTTCTTACAAAACACAAAAACACATACAAATTGACCTAACCAGTCCTTAGAACAAACAAAAACATATACAAATTGACATAACCAGTTCTTACAACAAACAAAACTAAAGACACATACACACAACCAAGGGTATTTCTAAAACTTCAACGTGAGCTCAGGTTGATAGCCTTGACCTACATCGAGGTGAACCAGAAATTAACCGGCACTATGATTGGCTTAGAAGGTCAAATTATCTTCACACAGAGGAAAAAAAAAACCCAGGTCATGGCCTTTTATTAAACCTATTTCTAAGACAACAGAACATATTTACAGTCCAAAGATAAAAAGTTACAAACTTTTTAACACTTAGACCGCGCCTGGGTTTAGACCTAGACTTCTTATTTCAGTTAAAAATTATTATTTCCAATTATTGAAACTGCGGCATAAACATTTTAAAAGCTTTTTATTATTACAAACTCACTCTCTGTCTGGTAAAAAGTGTGTACACGTTATTTCAGCCACAACCAATCTCGGGTAAAAATTGAAATTTTGCACAATTATTTCTAGTACCTGACAAAACATAAATCAATAAAAAAAAATTACCAAAAGTTAACTATTGGTAATTAATCTTTTTGTTTTGGTATCTTGAATAAGGGAAAGTAATCGTACTTGACATATGTGGTGGTATAAGTTAAATTAGTCTCCTTGAGGAGGCTTGAACCCTGAGTTTGAATTCAAGTCAAACAAGCTTTTTTTTTTTTTTAAAGCGATCACGGTAACCTCCTTCTTTCCCCCATCTCCCCTTCCCAAACTGGTCCAGACAAGTGATTAGGATCAGAGCGCATGAGAAAGCTCAAAGCATGAAATTTCGCGAAACAAAAGAAATTGGTAAAAATATTTCTAATCGCAAAGATTTATCATTGCTATTGATCCAAACTAACTGATCCAATGACACTCAATAAAAGCTTTGTGTTTTTTTTTTTTAAATAATTTTTATATTTTTCTTGCCTAATTTCTTACAATTATTTTTACATTGCTACTTCTGTAAAGTATTCTGAAAATTTTAAAAGGTTTTTTAATTCCTTTTTTTTTTATAGCTCTCTAACAAACTGCAACTATTCATTACTTACAATAGCATGTATAGTGTGTATATATAAATAGCATGTACAGCGTTTATAAGCCCCTATAACATGTATAGCATGTATGGCGTGCTAGCATGTATAAAGTGTATAGCATAAACAGCATGCATAGCGTGTGTAGCATGTATAGTATAAACAGCAGGTTTAGCGTGTATAGCATGTGTCATGGATGCGCGACATTAAAAAAAAAAAACAAAATCGAAGAGAGTAGATGTAAGGTCCATTAAAGTTTCCCTTTCCAACCTTGGCGATCTATACAGGATATAAAGCTCATCTGTTTCAATGGCTAACGGTTAACAAAGGTGTCAAGTGGCCAGCACAATGACCAACCGCCTTTACTTACCCCTACTAATGTCAAGTACCCATTAGAGTTGGATGGATTCAGGGGCGTCCTAGAAATTCAAAATCACAATCATCACCGAGATAAAACCAGAGATCCCTTGGTTCGGGAAGCCAAGCGTTTGAGACAGGATAGCTTTGAGAAGATTCCGAATTCTTCACCAGGATTCGAGCTAGTGACAACTACAAATATTTCGAATATGAAGAGCAAAATACAGGCCAAATTGATCAAACTGCAGACCCAATAGAGAAAAAAAAAATCGAACTCGTGTCATGAGTTTAAAATGACGAAAAAAAGACTGCTGAAATTGATTTCGTTTTGGAAACTTCTAACTTACAAAACATTAATCCTTCGTTTTGTTGTTCTTATTTCACCAACTAAAAAAGAACCCTAAGAAAAACAAAGAAAAACCAAGATTTTTGTTTGACGCCAACCAATTACATGGACAGGATTCCAAACCCCTCTCCCCCCCGGCTTACACACTGATACCAAGATACTACTAGGTTCACAGGCGAGATTGTGCGAAAGCTATTACCATAAAAAAAAAGCACCATCAAAACACGCATCCGCGCACACGCACACACACACAGTTATATAAACTTATTTTTTTTTTAAGTCAACGGTAGATCTAGATAGAGACAAAACACCAGAAACAATGAAGATATACTTCAAGTGGTGTCTATGAAAAAAAAAAAAGTAAATCTTCTAACTTGGAGACTTAGTGTTGGAATCTGAGTGGATATGTGAGTGTATTTGACTACAGCACGTGGTGTGTATGTTCCTAGCGTCTATGTGTGTTTGGCTTAATACAATATAATATGTATGTGTAGCATACAGCATGTGTGCAAGAGTAACATGTGTGTGTGTGTATCTAGACTAGCTCTATGCTAGGTAAATAACATCTTCAGTCAGATCAGAGAGCAACCAACAATTCTTGTCCTCCTTCATTGAAGAGCAGTGACTTCAGCCTAGCCAGAGCGGGCTTGCAACTAGATCTAGTTTTCAGAACTCTTTTCATTTACAACATTTCATGTATGTTTACAAAGCCTACTCACTCCGCAGAAGCGTAGTGAGAAAAACGTACGCCCGGGAAATGGTACTTTATTGACCCCCCCCCCCCCCCAAGTTTTCATGAATGTCACATGAAATATAGGCTTATAAAAAAATTGTTTTATAATCATATAATACAAATAATATTAGAATTTATTACCTAAACAAAATATATAAAATAATATTTTCGCCGTCTTTCTGTGTTTGGAGCCCTCCTGAGGGTGGCGCCCAGGGCATCCTGCCCCCCCCACTACTCCATCTGTCTGGGACAAATGTTGTACATGTTATTTCTCCCACTTCCCATTCTCTGATCTAATTCCAACTTTTGAACAATTATTCATTGTCCCTAACAAAACACGAATCAATCAAAAGTTTATCAATTTATAAATTCATTAGTGGTAATTAATTCCTTTTGTTTGATGTTGCAAAAAGGTAAATAAATCTAACAGTAGGGCCTATTGAGATTATAATGCTGTACATGTCCAGTTCTTTTCTTTAAATAGGCTTTAATTTTTGTTTTGGGAATGTTTATAAGCTTCCGCGTAACTGTTATAATTGTCTAGTTGTTTTTTTTTTGTCAGACTACCCGACAATTTCTCCCTTCTCTCGCACGGTCAGTTCACCCGACCACTGGTTCATCCCCATTTGACGAGAGCCGATCGCCTGCGTGAATTCGGATTGGCCGAAGCATGACAATACACATGGCCCTTCCGCCGGAAGTCTGACGCTGTTTAAACCTTGAGGGGAGTTGGGGGGAGGGTAAAGCTTAATGAGCAATGATGTGGTCAGAAAAAACAAAGGGCACTGGTGTGTGCGTGTGTGAGAGAGAGTGAGAGATAAAGAAAGAAAAAAAGAGAGAGAGAGGAAGTGACAGATCAGAGAATTAAAACAGAGCTGACTATAACGAGCTGTCAATTAGAAAGGAAGTGGATACAAAGGCGGGTGATAACATTTTTAAAATCGCTTTATATTATACACAAAATTCACTTTTTTTAAGGGAGGGGGAGAAAGGAGGGGAAATATACTACTAAAATATGAAGGTTGTCTTTTATGTAGAAAAATGGTAGACTACAAAAGATTTGATATAAATTTCTAAACTAATCTAAACTACATTATTTTCTCTATTTCAAGTCATTCATTCAGAAGAGAAACCCCTGAGGTTCGGAGTAATACAAGAATGTTTTCATCCGAAGCTTTATGTCTATGAAATGCTTGTCACTCTGTAATACTTAAGTAAAGTAAAGTTTCCCTTTTAGACCTTGCAATCTATGTTAAGGTCATCTGTTTCTATGGCGATCGGTTAACGAGCAGGGTGTCATGTGGCCAGCACAATGACCGCCCGCCTTTACTTTCCCCAACTAAAGCCAGGTACCCATTAGAGTTAGGTGGACTCAGGGGCGTCCTAAAAATTCCGAAATTCAAAATCCCAGACTTGACCTAGATTCCAAGGAAGCCAAGTGCTTAACCACCCAGCCACCGCGCCCTCTCTGTAGTACCTGAGTGTCTACACGTGACGTGAAGAATTATATGTCTTAAATTCCGGTATTTGTTTGTTAATTTGTGTTATTCTGTGGACGGAGATTCAACCCAAGACGCGGGTTAAAGCATTCCGATGTTCGACAACTCGACCACCGACCATAGCGATGTCAGCGTCAGTTCGCAAAAGATGTAATTCCAGTGACATGCCTGTGTGATGCTGCCAAAAGACCTATTCACTCCCCCGGCTTCTAAAAATAATATCAACTGTTACCAAAGGGCCAGCACCCCTGTGTCATCATTTACTTTTTATCAACATCCGCGTGTCAAAAAAAAAAGGGAGGGGCAGAGGAGGATGACAGTATAGCAGTGTCAACAGATGACAGCGGCCTGGCGTATCCGTGTGAGAACCGCTACGTTGTTTGTCTATCTCGAGTGGGGAACAAGCCCCTAGCGTAGTGCCACTTGTTTGTTGTCCTCAAGTCTGTGTACATTGGTGTGTGGTCAGCTTAGGTGTGGGCGGCACTGGAGGGTCATTCGTTTGCCTGGGACCATCGTTGAGGTGAAGTGACAATTAAAATAAAACAAAAACAAATCTCCTCAAGCTTTCGCCATTAAGTGTTTAAATTGAAGGGAAAACAGACCCAACTGACGATGGAAGAAGTGGCGGCGTTTCTAATACTGGGGTCGAGCATCCATGTGAGTTGTAAGGAGATTCATTTAGTAGACACGCCATGAGATGACGAATGAGTTGAACACTTTTGAAATTAAATTATGTAAAACAGGCACATTTATTTTTGTTTTGAAGACCTAGTAAAGATCAGAGTAGACAAATGAAAAACATCTTTTTTTTAAATACATTTCTCACAAAGACAATACATTACACAACTTAAAATAAAATAAATATTTTAAAAAAGTAATTTAATTTTTCTTAATCCAACTCAGACTAGGTATCGAACTCGTGATTCTGACACTGTCAGCTCCTAGTATTGTGGGCATTGTATCGTGTAGTCATTATTTATTGATCCTTTCATTACATACACATCTATATAGAACTAGATTTATCATCTAGACTTTTGATTTTCAACTCTTAAGATCTAATGTAGATCTAGATGTAAACTATAATAGATTTACATAAAATAATAACCAAAGTTTAGATAATCTATCAATAAGCTACATCTACTATGAAACTAAATAAACAACTCAGTTATCGGTACACTACGGCTGACTACGCCACATTTTCTTTTACTTCAATTTATAGCCAAATTAAGATTTCTTTCTTTTTTTATTTTTTTTTTAATAAAAAAAATACTTACTTAGTTACTTACTTACTTCTCAGAGATATGCATCCACTATTAAATTTCTAGAAAAATCGTTAGAGCCATTTCAGGCTCAGCCCACCTACCCTCCACGAAGTTCTGACTTAAATTAAGGTATTGTTAAAAAAAAAAAGGCGTACAGAAACGAGGTTAAATTGAGAGCACATATCAGTATGTTCCCATTGAACGCAGAATATATCCTTTAAGTTGACAAACATAGAAGGAAGATCTCAAAGTCCGTTCCTGGCCACAGCCAAAGCTGCTTCCGAGAGGAACATTTCATAATGAGAGAGAGAGAGAGAGAGAGAGAGATGGTGGTAGCTATCCTGAATTTAATTCCTAATTAATGAGTAGATCTACATTCTTTCAACTTTCTAGTAAGTAGCTTCTTCAGTATATTTTTTTCCGAATAGATTAAACAACAAGCAAAATATATCGTCCCTTCGATAAGAACACGTTATTTCCCCCCCCCCCCACCCCACACACCCATTCTAGGATCAAGTTGAAACTTAACACAAGTATTTATTTACACACAACAAAACATGAATCGATTTTTAAAAAATAAACAATTAATCAAATCATTTATTGGTAATATATAATTTATTTCCCTTTTCGATAGCAAACAACATAACATCTATTTCATTTTAATTCCTGGTGCTCCCGTGTTATATTATTGAATGAAGGACAAGTTTTTAAATTGTAAGGGTCTGGAAGGGGTGATGGGAGACAGGAAGTGGAATGATGAGATGTGGTTTTAAAAAAAAAAACCACAGAAACTTAAATGTCTGATAGCGGATTGGATTTTGTTAGCTAAAATATTTGATATACCATCTTGTTTTACTTTGAGGTTTTCTACTAGATCTTGGTTTTATTATCAAGGACATTATTCGCATATGTAAAAAAAAAAAAAAAAAAAAAGGTTAATATTCATACTATGTGTTTATATATTAACTAGAGCTGAATTCGCCTATCTTTGAGATAGGTCTAGGCGTTAGATATACAAAAAAATGTGCATAAACACAGATAAGTCATTCCACTGAAAACAAAGCTGACTAAGAAGTTCAATAGTCTTAGTTAGAAACAGTGATTGTCATTTAAACTGGATGTGAGTTAATGTTTGGACAGTACGGACCCACAGGGTACATTTGTTATTATTTCTGTCCGAATGTGAATATACAACGTGTATAATAGTGCCACTAAACGAGAGTCTTTCTGAGCCCCTCCCCACGTATGTGTGTGTATGTGTGTGTTTGTTATTTGATTGAGACGCCCAGCACCGAGGATTCTGATCAAATTTCAAAACATTTTTTTTCTTCAACACCACTGCACAACACTAATTGCTACCCTCACAAGTAAACACACACACACACACATACATACACACACTGAGTACCCTAACAACTAATAGAAACATTGATTCGAGTGATCCTGTCTAATGGTCAAGTTCAATATAATATGTCCAGTGTTTGCTCACCCCCCCCCATTCCTTCCAGAGCATCTCGTCTGCTCAGTTTAGTTCTGCAACTTTCTGGACCACAGGAAGAAAGCAGACGCAAACACAGGCGAAGTGCTAAACACACACATTAACAACTCACACACACACACACACATAAACACGCACACGACCACCCAGTCACACAAACACATCGAAGGACAAGAAACGTTTAAATCTTTAACAAACCGGGAAAAGTTGAGATTTACACTTGCAAAATATAAAAAATACTTTTAAAAAATACTAAAGAAAAGGAGGGGTTATCCAAGGGGAAGAAATCCACATTTACAACTATATCTCTCAATAATGTAAAAAAAAATACTTTTCGTTATGAAACAAAATAATTAATTACCAATAATTAATTGATTATTTTTTTAAAATTGTTTTATATCTAGTTAGGTTTGGTTTAAAGTTTAAACTTGATCCAAGAATTAGTGTGAAAGAAATAACGCGTTCAAAATTGTTACAAGACAGACAGCAAGTTGATATAAGCTTTGTAAAAAAAAAAAATACAAAAATAAACAGAAATATAGATGACATGGTTACAGGTTTAGATCTTCAGGGGGGAAAAAAGACCATTGGTTATACTTGGTTGAAGTCGATTTCATGTACAACCTCCCTCCCTCTTCACCAAACCAAATTCTGGGAGAACAAGAATTGGACTTGAATTGGCCAACACCATGGCATGTTCTCTGGACACGATTGGGGGCACTTCCAAAACGAAATAATTAATCTCGCACCGAAAATTTGCCACTGCAGTCCCCTGCACTGTTACACAGAGGCATTTTGTAAAGCAGTGTTTCCCAAACTGTGTTCCAGAGACTAGAATAGTCTCCCACGAACTACTGGAATTATGACTTGTAGGCCACAACGTGAAATAACCTCTGTAAAAAAAATATGCCAGTGTTCCGCTAAATGCTCAAAATGTGCGAAGTGTTCCATTAAGACAGTGATGCCCAAAATACGGACCGCGATGTGCTTTCATCCGGCCCACCGAAACGTTGGCACAAAATATAGACGCCCCCCCCAAAAAAAAAAAACAAAAAAAAAAAAACGTACCTTTGCCTACGTTAGGGCCCTCGCTTTTTCTACTGGATTACTACCAAGGCATTTAACATTTGTGCGTTCATGATAATAGGAATATACAATCTACAAGGCAAAGTGAACGGATCTTTACTTTTTTGTAGACCATGATACCATTGCTAGCCAACATGTTTGTTTGTATAAAGAAAGTCTGAGGCGGTTTAAAAAAAACAACAAAAAAAAACAAGAATATCAAAATATAAACAAAACTACGCCATTGTTTGGAGTGTAAAGAGAAAAATCAAATATCTCAATAATTCAATGTAAGTACTAGATCCTCGGGTTTGAAATAAAATAGTTTCAGGTCCATTTCATCAAGTTTTTGTATCTTTTCCATCATGTGGCCCGCGTCACTAGTGTTGGAAATTAAAATGGCCCGCAGATTGAATTGTGTTGGGCATCACTGCATTAAGTAAAAAGTTTGTAAAACACTGATGTAAAGGTTTAGGATCGAGTCGGAAGAGTAAGGATGAGTGCAATAGTTCACCCAAACTGTGACCTGTCTTGTATCAACCATTGGTAATTATTTTTTTTTCGTATCGAACAAGGGAAAGAAATAGTACTTGAAAGATGAAGTGTTATAAGTTGAATTAGTCTCCTTAAGGAGGCTTAGCACGCGAGTTCGAATTTAAGTCGTTCTTTTTTTTAAATGTAAAATACATTTTTTACAAAGCGATCACGTTAGCATTTACAGATATCCCCCCCCCCCCCTTTTGTCCCCATCTCTTTCCCTAACTTGTGCAGACAGGTGATCATAGAGAACTGATAAAGCTAAAAGCATGAAATGGCGCTAAACAAAAACAGTTGGTAAAGATACTTGTAATCGTGCAGATTTAGTATTGTTAGTCTAGATCTATTACAAATGTAATTACATGACTGATCCAAACTAATTGATACAATTACACTTAATAAAAGCTTTGCTTTTTTTTTTAAAGTATTTTTAAAAATGTTTTTCTTGTTATTTTAAAGAAATCGGGAGGGGAGGGGGGTTTTGGTTGTTTTCGAATGTTCCATCAGATTCTAAATATAATTAAATCCTAGCCCCAAACCTCACGCAGGACGACGAGGATTGCCACCGGGCTGGGTTCGTGACCCACGAACGTCAGTCCAGTTCACATATCGCACGACGAGGCAGCTTGTTGTGGAGCTTATACTTCAGACTACGGACCCTTAGTTCGTATTACACTCTGCCAGACATTATTATGCTGTTGGGGCATTGGTTTTCGTGTTTCATACATATAGGGTACTATACAGATAGGGTACTATACAGATAGGGTACTATACAGATCTAGGGTTCTATTCTTTATCATTGGTCACGGCTACCCAAAAAAAAGGGGTCCAATCGAGAATTGATAAAGATAAAAGCTCTCGAC
Organism: Biomphalaria glabrata; assembly: GCF_947242115.1. Taxonomy (NCBI): domain Eukaryota; kingdom Metazoa; phylum Mollusca; class Gastropoda; family Planorbidae; genus Biomphalaria; species Biomphalaria glabrata. Next base: position 43,709,238 of record NC_074716.1, on the reverse strand, counting down.
GCTCCGAACGGATCAGTTCAGGGCAGCGTTTAATTACCACATTGACTGTTTTTGTTCAACGAGCCATTCCACCTGTTCTTGCAGTGAACGGAGTCTCCCTCCCCCCTCCTCTCAGCCACATCGTTTTCTGGCCAGAAGATGGGCAACTGAACTTTGTGGACAGACAAGACCGCTGGTTATCTTCCAACTGACCCAGTTCCATTGTCTGGTCCGCGGAGCAGCACGTGCAGCGGGTTTTAAAACAAAGCCGAAATTAAGGGTCAAAAGGCACGCGCCGCGCCTGCAGTGCTCGCCCTTAAACACACATGCACGTTTATAACCACACACATACACACATGGCTGAGCTGTTAGGTACGGGGGGGGGGGGAGGAGGAGGGGGGTAATGAGCTTCCCAGCTCTGTGTGTGTGGCTACAATTACAGTACGTATCCAAAGTAATGTGTATCAAATGAGCTGGGAACTGTAGGTGTAGATCTCGTCCAAAGTTTGGTGGACGTTAAAGTTCATAATAAGACTGAAGCCAGAGTTGAGGCCTAGTGAATGTTCACTTGTGAGTGGAGCTTTCAACTCCAGCTCACTCCCCCGTTCCGACTCTTATTGGGTGGTACCTTGCCCCTCTGTAGATAAAGACGTTTGGTGATTGTGCTGGCCACACCACACTATCGTAAGCTGCTGGCCATTGAAACGTGTGAACGTACCTTCGTCTGCAACATAAACTGTACACTTTAATGTCTCGAACTGAACTTGCTACCTGGTATATATTATGTATTTTCACAGACATGTCTTAGCAGTTTATTCTGAATGAACATGCATTCCAAAGTAGTTATAAGCCATCAGTCAGGAGGTGAGGCTTTGGCTGCAGACACGACACATCTAGTTACATTTGAAAAGGGAAAGTGTGAATGGGACTGCGATTGTATTGCAACCTTCTCTCTTAACGTGTGTTTATTAACAGTAATTATTTAATGAATGACGAGCTGCTGAGAATCCCATCCAATAAACCAACGAGCTCTGTGGCAATAGTCTTTCGGATACTCAAGGTACAAAAACAAGAGGAAGTTGATTCAGTGCAATTCACTTCAGTCCCTATTGGTATTGCATTTTGTCTGTGCAACCATTTTCTCAAAATAGAAATCGTGTTAACACTGTTATCAAAAAGCAAACTGAACGGACAAGATTATTCTCAAAACTATTTTTTCCCATATCTCCCAAACTTTGTTTAATTGACTCAATGAATATTATCTGGATACGTCTTGACGTTCCTTAAAAAGACAGATAATTATATTGTACTGGTATCCATGTTTTTACTTTGTTGTTCATGTCATCCCCCCCCCCCCCAAAAAAAAAAAGAAAGACCCCATACGGCCAGCCGGCCAGCTAACGGAGAAAAAAAAGCGACCTCGGTGTGGTCAAAGGACACGCTAGAGAGACAATCTTAGAGCATCCCTATGAGCTTTCAACGTGGATCCTGCTACACAGGAGATGGGAGCATTTTGGCGTCATGCTTTGAGTACTGGTACAAAACTCACACAGGACAAGAAAAAGTCAGAGCATAAAGACACAGACTCCAGCTGGAAAATAATATGCCCAACGAGCAGCTATAGTTCTATAAATCTAGGAATATGGGGCAGCCGAACATTCCGGGCTCATAAAGACCTCACCAAGAACAGAAGGAAACACACACACGAATGCAATGCAAAGCCCTCGGCTCTCCAGGGTGATGGAACTTGGTCTTGGTTGAAATACGATGGATGAACTAATTCTAGTTGTTTCGTTTTTACACCCTTTCCATTCTCTAATGATATTTGGGGAGAAATAGTTCTTATATGAATGTGTCCTAGCATAGGACACTAAGAAATGTGTTTTAACCTGTGTCTTTAAGAGAGCTTTATTCCATTCTTTCACCACTGCCGTTGCGCATGCGCAATGTTTTGTTTTCTTCCATAGAAACACGAGGGAAAACAAGAAAATGAACAGGAAAACATTCAAAGCACGTGACTGTTTAGTGTGCCAGTAAGCAGGGGACGTCATTTGTGACGCAGGCGTGACGTCTGCCCTCTGACTCTCAAACATTCTCTAAATAATTATGTTTCTTGACAATTGTGAAAACAACAAAGGAGCTGGGATGTTCTGACAGCCTGCTCAGCGAGACTTGCTTACTGCAGTAAGGCCTCTGTTCAACTACCCTCTTCCCTCCAGACAAACACACGAATTGACGCCCCTGATGACTCCTTGGAGGAAAAAAAAAGAGTGTTACAGAGGTGTCAGTGTTATCTTCAATCAATTGATCTCACAAAAAAAAAAATTAGGCCTACATTGTTGAGTTGCGGTTAACTCAAGTTTACGTTGAGGTTAAAATGGGGGGGGGGTGTGAGGGGGTAAGGAGGCTGGGTTACAATGTAAATGTGAGTTGATGGGTGAGTACAGATTAGTTCTGACCATAGTCACTTATAATGTAACTAGTTAAATATAGAAATAAAACTCGCATATATACTGAGTGCAATTGCATTAATTTTTTGAATCAATCATGTAATTAATTTTTAATGACTCAAAATTTAACCAAATACATGCAAATACCATATAGGTTTGTTGTCCGAAAAGGATAAACCATTCGGCTTATCAGTGGATCTTATGTGAGTGTGCTCAGAATTAATCAAGTCGGTGTATGTATTTGGTCATATCATTGACAATTTTGGTTGACCTTTATTTTGGATGGATTTTGTTATGAAAAGCATAGTTATTACTGTATACAAATGCGTAAAATACTCAAAGATACTCTCCTGATCTTGCGACTTGTATGAGTCTGTTGCTTGTTGAGTTGTTGTTTTTTTCGAGCTTTGAAATAAGTGTCATAATAGAGGCAAAAGAAAAAAAAAAGTCTGAATTTAAAGGTGTTTTGCCACTGAGCTATTCAAGTACTTGAAGCCAAAAGAAAATCCGCTGCCGAGGGTAGACGCAGACGACGAAAAGAAAATCTTAATCGACCACCGGCGGACAATGGTTGTGCTTGCCCTGGTGTGACAAAGTATGTAGGTCACAGCTGGAGTTGCGTAGCCTTGGGAAGTACTGCACTCCTCATTAACCTTTGGACTCGAAGACAAGCCTTATTCAAATACTTTAACAAATTGAGCGTTTTGTTTAGTCTATTGTTAGCTTAATTTATTTGTTTTTTACGAACGACTTAATCTCTACATTATTGTGATTATTGTCACGGGTCACCCATCTCCGATTTAGCATATTTTCCAATTAAAACAAATTTAATAAATAACAAGATTACAAAGACAGTTTGTGTGGAAACACAAACTCAAAATCGGCCCCCGAAGTGGTCCACCCAGGCAGGCTTCAATATTTTCAGAAAGAACATCCGAATGAAATTATATCAAAGATAAATGACAGATAAGAATGGAAAAAGAAGGTTGACGGATCTTGTGTAGTGCCCCAACGGTCCAGCAGATCAAAGGATAGGTGAAAGTAAATGTAAAGTTAGATGTGAACCTGGCCTAACTAGTTCCCCTTTCAGAACTTGTGGTCTATAGGGCAGATGATGTTAAGTTCATCTGTTTTTGTGGCCTACGGTTAACGAGGGTGTCATGTGGCCAGCACAACGACCAAACGCCTTTACTTTTCCCCAACTAATGTCAGGTACCCATTAGAGCTGGGTGGACTTATAGGCGCCCAAGGATTCCAAAGTTGAAAATACCAGTCTTCACCAGGATTCGAACCCGGGTCCCCCGGTTCGGAAGCCAAGCGCTTTACCGCTCAGCCACCGCGCCTCCCCTGGCCTAACTGATGTCTTATATTTGATCTAATTGTTATGAAAAGGCTCAATCTCTTATTCGAATCCTCAAGAGAAAAAAAAAAACATTTCCACAAACTATATAACACTAAAAAAAAGTTAAGAAAATGCAGTTTACAAGATTACTGTTCGTTTTAAATTATTTCTAACTTATAATGCATACTAAATAGATTTTTCTATTTGAAAAAAAAAAGCAAACATTGGTTTGTGTGTAAATAAAGTACTTTACATATCAGAACTTACATAACTTAACAATACAAATATAAAAACAAAAATTTTTGACAAAAAATCTACAACTGTTTGCATAAATGTGTTCAACGTATGGTGATCCGTGGTGTCCCCTGATAAAGATCCTCAAGGGTTTGAGTGTTTAATAGTGAAAAGTTGTAAAAGTGGTATATTTTTATGAAAAAACTGCTTGCATAAGTAATTTTAAAAATTAGAGTTTTCGCTTTCAGAAAAAAAAAAGGCAGCCGTTGCATCAGAACTTTCAATGGTCTAAAATATTGTGATGTCGTATTTTCACTATCTTTTCTAGTTTACGAGATCTAAACGGGACAGACGGACAGACATTTCACACAAAAGTAATAGCGTCTTTTCCCCTTTCGGGGGCCGCTAACGAGTAATTGATTACGGGCAACTAAATGGTTAGTCATAGTGAATGTAAAATTAAATTCATTTTCATTTGTTTCCTGCAAGGCGCCAAGTTAAGGAAAACTGCTCCAACTGACTTTATTCTTAATTCCTTTCACGCAAACACCTTTCTTTAGGTTTAGATCTTCATCATTTAACCATCTGTCATCTTTTCTATGCTCACATTAAATCGTGTAATCCTTTCAGATCATTTCAATATTCACACTATCTGCCATCTTCTAAGGTCACGGTGTTTCTACTTATTCTACAGTCTCACATGAAATCGTTTCTCAAAAAGCCCCCCCCCCCTTTTTTTTTTCCCCTTCCCCCCCCGGATAGTTTTCTGACAGCGAAAATATACTTTTTTTTTCTTTTTAAAAAAATTTTAGGATTAAATTATATGAAGACCTTTTGAAAGAATAACAAATAAATAGAACTGTTCAACAGTTTTTGTTTTTCAAGTTTTGTTGAAGGTGGTTGACCTCCTTAATCTACATCGGAAGGGTCAAAGTTAGATCTGCCATAAAAGCCTCGTTTTGGAGAAGCACTGCATTTACACATACTACGTAAACAAAAACTCAAGCTCATTCATCGGATATCAAAACTGTGAGATGTGAGGCGGGAAATAAAAACGACAAGGGTGGGGTGTGCAGGGTGTTAAGAGGAATGTATCCTAGGAATGTTTAAAAAAAATACTTTAATAAACACAACATGATAGCGCACTTGGAAAGATTCCAATTGGCATTTTTGTGTGTGTATGTTGTTTTAATCCAGTATGTTAGATCTAACGCAAAGCTGTTCGTTTTTTGCCCTCCTCCCATTTTTTCTCGGCAAGGCTCCCAGCCCCCTATAACAACCCCAGGGCGCACAAAGCCACAATGCGAAGGTCAGAGCAACACGACTGTCCTTTGCGGGTCAGGTGGCGCGTGCCGAGGTTGCTATGCTCCAATAAATATCGTGGCGAAGGAAGGGTGAACAACTTCCTGTTTAAAAAAAAAAAAGGTTCGCTGTGTGGATTCTTTAAAGAGGTTGGGAAAAGGGTCGGGGGGGGGGGGGGGAACAGGAAAGAGGAAGAGTTTTATAGTGTACTACAAGGGGGAGAAAAAGTGGCAAACTCTCAATAGAGGCAAGCTCCACTGTCACCACTAAATCAATAGAAGAAAAAAAAAACAAAGAATACTACCAAAGTGTTTTATTATTGTTGTTAACATAATGGACCTCATTCACCAATCGTAAACAAACAACATTTAGCCACGTGATAATAATGATAAAACAATGGGAAAAAAACGTATCACGTCACATCCTTTATGGATTACGTATTTTCTATAGAAGAGATAGAGAACCACGTGGCTAAATGTTGTTAGTTTACGATTGGTGAATGAGGTCCATTGAGACATCTGTTGTCAGGCTCACAGCATGCTCACGTGTTGTCATAACGACCTCCTAATATCACATCCCCACTTTGTTTTCTCCAAACAGAGCAGACACAGTGTGCTAACAACTTAAAATACAAGAAGTGGGTATCAATGGAAAGTCAAGGAAAGAGAAACTTCCCAACACTAAACTGTTTAGTCCCCGTACAAGAGACTGGACGCTACCGAAAAAAAATACTACCCTCTCTTTAACAGCTTAATAAACTGTTACTTACCACGGGTTGGGAGACTCCAAAGTGGAGAAACTGGTCGGCGTCGTTCGCACCCTATATCTGTCGACTTACTTACTTAATGACAAAGCTGATCGATCAAGTGGCTTGCTACCAGATCGAATCGTGACGAGTTCGAGTCCTGATGTGTTGTGCATCAAGTCGCGGTAAGACTACGTCTCTGTTTGGTGCCGAAAATCCTCTCAGAATGTGCTAGAACGAAACCATTCGCCATAGAAGGCCTTAACACTGACCTGCAACGTCACAACCTGTGGGCGGTTTAGACCAATAGCACGTCGTACAGACCTGTGACGTGGCAACGAGCTATAGGGCTAAACTGCCAAATCTAGTTGTTGTTTTTTTAATCAACTATGCAAGCAGTTTTTTAAAATAAAAATACATAATTTTTACAACTATTCACTATTAATAGTAAAAAATACGGGAGATTTTTTAGTAAGGGAGATAACTATCTAACATATTTTAACACATTTATGCAAACAGTTATACATTTTTAGTCACAATTTTTTTAATTAAGTAATTTCTGTCTTACTAAGTACCTACATATTATTTCTAAAACTAATGCCTTTTTAACTGTCTGAGCGGACAACTTTGGGGGTCGATTTAGAGTTTTCACACAAACTGTCTTTGTAACATTGTTTATGTTTTGTTTGCTTGTCGATCGCCTAGGAAGAAAAGATCGTAGTATTTACCAGGAAAAGGTTTACTCCTGAAGGTCAAGCTTCTCTAGAGGCTCGGACATTTACACAAGCAAAAGTGTCGTCTGTTCGTGGCTTAGGTGAAAAAAGAATTAGATGTAGAGATGCAAACGTGAGTTAGGTGCTCGAAAAGTTTGTCCCACAGTTTGTACAGCGTTCAATGTGTTCCGACAACAATCGCGCTGCACTTTAATATCAAATCGAGGCGCACAGTGTGCACACACGTGTGTGTGTGTGTGCGTGTATGTGTGTGTAAGTGAGTGGAAATGTCCTCGAACCTGGCGAGCAATGACGTCAAAACTGATAATGGTTCTCCACCGGCATTTGGCAACAACATTCACAATTTCACGTTCATCTGTATACCCCAAAGTGTCTCCCCCCCTCATCCCGCCTCCTTTTTTTTCTCACTCCCTACCTTCATCGGCACTTACGATCTACAAGAAATAAGGGAAACGACTCTAGGTGTAAAAAAAAAAAATGGCCGAACCACTGACATATATAATTCTCAGTGATAACATACGGCCTCACACACAAGGTCAAAACACTCACCCTTTAACATCAACTTTTTTTTCCCCCTGGGGTGGAGGGAGGTAATCATAAGCGGGGAGGTGACTGACGGACTGCAGAGGATTTACTGAGTTGGAAAAAAAAAGGGGGGGGAGTCAGGTGTTGAGCTTCCCTCTCCCTCTCACCTGGCGTCGCTTACTATAAATAGAAAGAACCTGATTGGTCAGTTATAAACAACGCATAACAGAATTTCGGGAAATGAAAAAAAAAAGGGGGCGGTAGATGTTTTCAAACTGGAGCCACATGTGGCTAGTATCAATAGTCGACGAGCTAAAGCCGCACGAGGTTAGTGTCATGCCCGTGGCACTACAGAGACTGTGCAGTTACCAAAGATACATCTTCACGTACAGTCTATATTCAATACAGTTAATAGACTATTCAATACAGTTAATAGACAATGATTAGTAGTCTACTTACTTATTTACAGCCCGTCACCCCAATTGGAGTATGGGCCGCCAACATTAGAGCTCCATAGTCCCCCGTCCTGGGCCATCCTTTTCATAATAGTCTACACTCTACACATTATAATAATTTATCTACAATCAATAGACTATTATTAACAGTCTATACATTGCAATAATTAGTCTACAGGCTATAATCAAGTCTACGGATTATGGCTATAATCAATACAATCTACATACTATAAATATAATCAATAATTTACAGTGCAGAGACTAAAATTAATAGTCTACATACTATAATTATAGTCCACAAACTAAAATCGATATGATCAACAGACTGCAATCGATACTGATTAACAAAGAAATACATCAGTCTAGGACGATCCTTCTGGGCAGTCAATTCCGATCAATTTTAAGGAGGACCTGAGATGACAGCAGACGTCATGACGGCTTCCGGTCTCAAATCACGTGATGAATCAAAGAGAATGACAAGGAAACGATTCAAAGAAAGCGAATTTGTGGGTTTCATTTATTCATCCATAATTACACAAAAGAATAGAACAACAAAAATAGTCAATAAAACGTTGAAATGTTAAACCAGAAATGGAATTTAAAAAAATACTTAAAAAAAAACAAAGCTTAACCAAGGGAAAGAACCGCTAACGACTGCCATTTATCTGAAAATTACATGGTTTAGTTTCCCTTCTGCTATATAAAACAAAATGAAATAATTAGTACAAATCTAATTGTTTACTTTTTTTATTGATTCGTGTATTGTTATCGACTATGAATAATTAAGCAAAATTTCAACCTGATCCGAAGTCAGAGAAAAAAGGTGTCAAAACGTAATAAGGGGACTAAATCCATATATAATTAGCAATTTTTTACAATTATTATTATTGATACAAGTCCTGTCAGATTTAATGAATGATTGTGCAAAGTTTTAACTTGATTCGAGAATGGGAAACGGGAGAAAAAAACATGTTCAAACTTTTTACCAGACAGACAGAGTGAGTTGATATAAGCTTTGTAAAAAGAGGAGAACGTCCATCAAACAATCCCATACAAAGTTAATACAAACACTTCAAGTAGTAGTGGACACGTAACCTAGTCCACTTCAAGGCTCCAAGTAGTCTTCCTTAACTAACTTGACTATAGGGAAAGAATTTTCAACTCGCTTGAATCTTCTTTGTGATATAATAAAAGATACAATTGTTGCATTTTTTGAAACCATTATTTCGAAGGTGTCTTATTTGTTTTCAAAAACCTGGTTAGCAACATTAGCACATTTTAAAATATTATTTTATTTTTTTTAGCATTTAGATTTTCACAGCAGACAGAGCTGTTAGAATGGTTTCATGGAAACAGAGACGCAAAATGGCGCTGAATTTATTGAACGATGTAAAAACTAGTGGGGGCTCTCAGCGAATTATTCAAAATAAAAGCAAGAAATCTGCTTTTGTTTCATGGGGGACACTTTTCAAAACATAACAACCCCCCCCCCCCAACCAAAAAAACAAAACAAAACAAACCAACAAACAACAACAACACATAAGTACTCAGAAAATATACAGATTTTCTAGTAAAAAAAAATCTGGCCCAAAACCCATGGAACTATTGTCTCTCAAAATCTTTGTTCACTCTTCCTCAAAGCTAGATAGTTATATTGCAAGTAAGTGGCGCGTATCTACGCTCATACCAAACAGCTGACGACCTTATCCCAGAACTAAAGAGTTCAATGGCGATAACCGCACTCATGATCTAGGCCACTTCCTCAGCGCTCTACTACTTGGCCACCACGTCCTCTATTTTTAAAAAATGTGAGATAGGGAAAAAAACAACGTTGAACGCGAGTTGACTCTAAGATGTGAGCCAGACTAACGGCCATCCACAAAGAAGCTCACACCCACCTGCCCAGCCACTAGGCCTCAGGAAGTTCGTGAGTTCAAGTTAGGGTTGAACTCACGCGCTCAACAAAGGTATCTATCCCCCCTCCCAATTTCCTTGTTTGACCAAAAATAGAGGAAAAAAAAATCAAACATTATTATACTAACTAAGGTACGCGCTCCTATACAAATATGTACTGTGCACCAAATCTATTTATAATGTCCTGACAGTTTCGAGGTTAATATTAAACTGGATTTGGTAATTTGATTTCTATATTTTCTCGTTTCGCTTTTTTTTTTCTTTTATACTCACACCCGCCATAACAAGACCTTTCACCGCATTTCCGATCTGTAGTAATTTCCCTTTTCCGGCCAGCGCCCCCCGTGCAGCCCTCATCCTGTGTGCCTTCTTTTTATGCTCTTTTTACAGTTTTCAGTGCATAGTCAATAGCCTCTTATAATTTTCAATTTAAGGGTTAAGTTCGTCCACTTTTCTTTGTAACTACCAGCAGGCCCACGTCCTCTCCCCCACTCTAGATCACTCACAGGCATCTATCAACTCTGGTTCCAAGCCCACATCCTGATCACTCTGCCACAACTTCCGACGTTCAAGTTTTTGTTTTTGTTAAACATCTTTTGGAAGTGACGACATTGGCACACGTACACAAGAACTGCTCGATGTCAAGCACACACACACGCAGGCATAAACGCTCTCGCACGAAGGCCTCCTTCAAGACAAAGTCTTTCAAAGAAGACAAAGTAAACACTAAGACTAGATACCAGCACTGACCTAGACTAGATACCAGCACTGACCTACACTAGATACCAGCACTGACCTACACTAGATACCAGCACTGACCTAGACTAGATACCAGCACTGACCTAGACTAGATACCAGCACTGACCTACACTAGATACCAGCACTGACCTACACTAGATACCAGCACTGACCTAGATGAAGATTTAGATAAACGCTAAGAGAAACGTTGTAACACGGTTTTGAAAACTTTTTGTGTAAATGTAGTAGTTAGTAGGACAGAACTTACTTTTTGTGTAAATGTAGTAGTTAGTAGGACAGAACTTACTTTTTGTGTAAATGTAGTAGTTAGTAGGACAGAACTTACTTTTTGTGTAAATGTAGTAGATAGTAGGACAGAACTTACTTTTTGTGTAAATGTAGTAGTTAGTAGGACAGAACTTACTTTGTGTGTAAATGTAGTAGTTAGTAGGACAGAACTTACTTTGTGTGTAAATGTAGTAGTTAGTAGGACAGAACTTACTTTTTGTGTAAATGTAGTAGTTAGTAGGACAGAACTTACTTTGTGTGTAAATGTAGTAGTTAGTAGGACAGAACTTACTTTGTGTGTAAATGTAGTAGTTAGTAGGACAGAACTTACTTTTTGTGTAAATGTAGTAGTTAGTAGGACAGAACTTACTTTTTGAGTAAATGTAGTAGTTAGTAGGACAGAGCTTACTTTTTGTGTAAATGTAGTAGTTAGTAGGACAGAACTTACTTTGTGTGTAAATGTAGTAGTTAGTAGGACAGAACTTACTTTTTGAGTAAATGTAGTAGTTAGTAGGACAGAACTTACTTTGTGTGTAAATGTAGTAGTTAGTAGGACAGAACTTACTTTTTGAGTAAATGTAGTAGTTAGTAGGACAGAACTTTCTTTTTGTGTAAATGTAGTAGTTAGTAGGACAGAACTTTCTTTTTGTGTAAATGTAGTAGTTAGTAGGACAGAACTTACTTAACTTAGCAACACAAATGTAAAAAAAAACATTTTTTTTGACAAAAAATCTAAAACAATTTGAGTAAATGTGTTAAAAACATTGTATAAAGTATGTTTCCTCCCCTACTAAAGAGCATCCCGTGTTTGTTACTATTAATAGTGAATGGTTGTAAAAGCGGTGTATTTTTATGAAAAAACTGCTTGCATAAGTGATTTTAAAAAATTAGATTTTTCGCTTTCAGAAAAGAAAAAAGTAGCCGTTGCATAAGAACTTTCAATGGTCTAAAATATGATTGTCGGATTTTCACTATCTTTTCTAGTTTACGAGATCTAAACGGGACGGACAAACATTCCACACAAAACTAATAGCGTCTTTTCCCCTTCCGGGGGCCGCTAAAAAAAGTAATACAAACTGTCATATACCAGAAAGAAATAAAAAGGTGAAAGGAGGATGAGAGATTAACTCAAGCTTAACTCTATCGCTTACTCCACGTGTTTTGATTCTGACACTTCTCCAACGCTGCCTCTTCCTATAGCAGTCTACACATTTTCCATACTTTTTTTTGTTCATGTTTGTTCGTTGATATCACGAAATGTTCAGCATTCATCTAACTCTAGATGTATTTCTTTTAAACAAGAAAATAGATCTAATCCTAAAAAAATGATTATAATTGTGCATATTGTTGTGCTTACGAAACTATTAATTTGCGATACTACAACACTTATCTCACAATTACAAACACAACTCTTGGAATTCTGAATATTTTTTTCTCCTTTTTTCAAACGGAATGAGACATCATGTCTTACTTTATTGATATAGATTGGTAGAGTAAGTAGGTCATGTTAGAGTAAATAGGTCATATTAGAGTAAGTAGGTCATGGCAACGTAACTCACGGTGATGGGAACAGAGAGGGGGGTGGAAGAAGGAAGTATCTGAGTTAATGTTAACGCTTTTAAATACATTAAACAAAATAGTTCACGCAGGGCTCAAGCCTCCTCTATTCAATGTATACCACCACATCAGTCACGTACGATTTCTGCCCTTGTTCAATTCCAAACAAACTGATTAATTACCAACAAATTAATTAACAAATAGGTAATTTTTAAAAATCGAATTCGAACTTGATCCGAGACTGGGTGTGGGGGAAATAACGTGTACAAACTTTGTACAAGACAGAGTTGAGTTGATAGAAGCTTTGTAAAAAAAAAAAGGATCTAAATCTAGATAAACATTTCCTACAAGAGTAGACCAACGTTCCTCACCCTCCAACTAACCCTCGACCTCGACATTTCGAAGGCCTCGCTGCACTCCTGTCTCCCAATTACATGTTAAATGCACACACACGAAAGACCACCTCTCCCCCCCCCCCTTTTTTTTTTCTACATCTCAAAAAATGTCCATCTGGTGGAAACCATGTGATTAAACAAAGACAGAGATCAAACAGCTGTCGACATCAAAGGGGGACCGCCTCGGGACATGTACAGGTTGCAGGCGTGATCTAAACAGGTTGATGACTGGACACGGGCGTGGTGCCTATGGATGGGCCGGTCCTAATCTAGAAAAAAAGAGGTGGGAGAGGCCAGCAAGGTGACGAGAAGAAAAAGAATGGTCGCAAGGCTCCTCAACTAACGAACACATTACGAAAGGTCAAGACTCACTTCGCCAAGGTAGCGCGACAGAAGGTGGCGCGCGAGTTTGTCCGGTATCCAGTGGAGCGTGACGCTGTTTTTTTTTTAAATCCCGCAGGTCAAGTTAACCGCCACTATGACGCGTGTCCATCTAACAAGTACAGCCCCCCCCCCCCCACACCGAATTGAGTGGACGGGTGAAAAGAAAGATGACGACACTGTGCCAAATGTATCAGCGCCATGTCAAAGCTGAGAAGATCTGACACACTCATGTACAATCAATGTCCACAACTCGGCCTTTGTCCTCACCGGGCCATTCATTTAGAGACGAGAACGCGCGCGCGCGCACACCCGCCACAGTAATTAGTTTTGCTAAGAGCGCTGAGATGCCAAACAAACCGAAACTAATCATGGCTACAAGCCCCCCCCCCCCCAACGTCATCTTCAATAGAAACCTTTTAAAAACTCGTAATAAGTCTTCACGAGACCTTAGAAAATGATGTATTGGTCAAGATGAAGCCGAAATGCGGAGAGTCCTTGTAAAAACTAAACATCAATATTTTTGACAAGAGTACACGCAAACACTTGAAGGCAGGGAGATAACTTGACACCAAATTCTCAAAATGCTAATTACACATTCATTCATCCCCAGTGGCTCTAGAGCCCATGAGGGGCTTTGATATTATTTATCCCTTTTATTTAGACCTGTCTGTTGTCTATCAATAAATTGTCTATCCCTCCAAGTCTTGGTCTGCCTTCAAGTCTCTGTCCTGTCACAACAACATTCGGATGGTATGACGTCACGATGTGTTGTGATGCCGGGGATTTTATTTAAATTCAATAGTTAACAAAAAATGAAGATCTAGAATCACAATTGACAATTCTTTGATAAAACAAAACTCTGGAACTTTATTAAATACAACGTAAGTACAGTTTATGTACAAATTACAAATCAATGAGCATGGAACATATTACAAAGGCTTTTCAAACAGAGCTCTTAGAAACGTGACTAGCTACAAGGACTTAATATTATCGACTCACTCTACTTTCTTACTACCGCCAATTCTCTGGCGCTAACTCTTTTTCAAAAATGTCTTTGTTTAAATTCAAATCAACCAATAGATTTCAAACATACTAATTAAGTCCCTTGGGTAAATCCTGACTTGAATGACAAGTGTCTAAATTTGAGGATTAAATCCCGAGACTCATGTCGAGGGCTTATATTTCTTTTAAATAAGAAATGTACACACAATTCTATAATGTGATCTGTGACATATTACCCCCCTCTCCATTTAGCATTTGTATGGTAATAGAAATGCTCATATGTATAAAAATTATTTAAATATACACAAAATACCATACATGAAATTATAGAAAAATGGTTGAGGTAACATATGACAAAATAAAGTCAACTTGGAGATAAAAAATGTAAATGCAGTGAATAAAATTATTGATGACTTTGAACACCTGTTTCACTATACAAGTGGTTATGAAAATGAGACAATGCTTGTCATGAACAATATCAAAAGTTGTACAAAGCATAAATCTTGAATTGAATAAGTTATGAAGCTTCATGATGAAATTAAAGTATGACATTATAACTCATTTGTGAAAATGTGTACATGGAAAAAATATATTGCATATGAAAAATTGACATAGAAAAATAATTGTGATAGTACATGACAATCTTCTGAGAAAATAATACTCAATGTGATATAAATCTCAACATGTGTGAAGCAATGAAAAATTCCAATTATATGTCATGTATCTGTACTATTATAATAGGATATATGCAATAATATTGTACCTGAAATAAAATACCTGAAATAAAATGCACATGTCTGATGCATGTCATATGCAAAGATGCTGAAACATAATTAAAAAGTATCTTGAATGAGTGACTTTCCTCAGTGGGTTGCTTGGTGCTGAAATAAATATAACATCTGATATAGAACTCCTGTGGAAAAAGATGAGTAGACAAATTAATTGATTAAGTACAACTGAATACTGTTCTTCCTTGACGAGTATGAATGATAATGGATCAAGTGGCACTAAATATGCTATAGTACATATGTAAAGTAGAAATGTTAAGTTCGGAACCCTTCTGAATTGCCGTCATGGATGTGTGTACGCGTTTTCTAAACTTGAAGAAAAGGTCTTTCAGTTTATAAAACTGTTGACTCCATGTCATATTTATCTCAAAGATAATGTCTGATTGAACCGCGTTTGAGTTTGGTGAAAATAAGAACTGTCCGAAACCAAAACTCAATTTTCTGGTTGATGAACTTTGACGCTGTAGAACATTGGTAGCAGAATGCTTTGCATTAGAATGTTCAATAGAGCAATGACTGAACATGTCTGAGTTCAATCGGTCAATACAGCAATGTTGAAGAAGTTCATTTGTTCCTTTCTGAAGAAAAGTTGCCCCTTGAGTAGAAGGAGGATGAAACTTGGTGTTGTCAATGTTGTTGCTCTCTGAGTTTCTTTCAAATTGCAGTACTGGAAATGTTTCAGAAACACTGGTAAAGAAATCTGCATGGTCTGGAAACACTTTAATGTTCTTCACTGTTTGTAGTGCTATGTCATTCAGAGTGATGACCTTTGGATTGTCAATGTTATTTGATGTTGGTAATGAAACATCTATCTCAGGAATGGGTGTTGATGATGTTTCTTCTTCCTCAGGAATAGTTGCTAAGCTTGTAAAATGTTCAACTTCTGCTTTGATGTCTTCATTATCTGTTTCATGGTAATGTTCAAACATATGAACATGAAATACTCTGGTAAACTTGTTGACATTGATTTCATAAAGCAGGTTGGAAATCTTTCTGGTGATGGTAAATGGACCTTGCCATTTGTAGAATAGCTTGTTACTCCAATCTGGTAACAGTAAATTGACTTGATCTCCTTGAGCAAAATATCTTGATTTCATGTGTTCATGTACTATTCTTTGACTTTCAATGTTCTTGGATGTAATGGCTTCTTGAGTTGACTCACATTCTTTCAAATGAGGAATACTCGTATGAGTGGTAGAGTCAAGTTGCATAGTTTTTCTTTTGTCTGGTATAGCCAAAGTTGATTGAATATAAGTTTCTTTAGTTTCTGCTTCTGGTTCTTGAGACTTGTCTTGATGTACTTCAGTTTGACCAGTTAGAGTTCTTGTATCATTGCTAGAGACTCTGGGCATGTCGTCTTGTTCTTCAAAGTTCAACAATGGACGTTCGGGAATTGGAGGTGGACTTATGACCGGTAGGGATGGGCTTGATGTAACTGGGGGTGTCCATGTTGAGTGTTCTTGATTGTTGCTGGCTACTGGACTAGTAACTGGTTCTGTTGCATTCTGCATAACTTGAGTAACTGAGGTAGCCATGTGATTATTTTGGCTAACTTGTTTAGGTGCCAAATGTTCTTGTTGTCTGGACATGGATCTTGTCATTACTGCCAAACATTTTTGACCTTGCTCTATGGCATTTGTACATTCAGCAAGTTCTTGAGGAGTGCATTCTTTAACTCCTTCTATGTTTCCAATGATTAGGTCCACTGGTAGATTGGGTGTTACTAATGCTTTTGTTTGACCACTGAAGAATGGTGTAGTAACATAAATGATGGCTTCAGGTAATTTGCTGACAGTTCCGTTGAATGCAGTGACTTGGACGTGGTTGCCTGTGAAACGGTTTGCGTGTACGAAGCGTTCATGTACTAATGTGGACGTGCTTCCGGTGTCACGAAGAACTTCCACCTTCTTGTCTCCTACAAAGCCTGGATAAAATTTGAGACCATTGGACTTTGCAATGACTGTCATAGTTGAGTGCTCATTGTAATAGCTTCTGTTATATGAGCTTCTGTTTGGCATATATTGTGGTCTGGAGTCCTGTGAATGACTTCTGTAGCGAGGTTTGTTGTTATCTGGTTTATTATTTCCAGGTGCTTTGTTGAGATTGTATTGCTCTCTATTGTTGTATCTTTGAGTTGGTGATGTGGGTCTATCAAAATTTTGATTTTTGGAGACTGCCTGTTTTTTCCAACATTCATGATTTTGGTGACCCTTTTTATGGCAAAATGAACATTCTGTGGTTCTGCTGCGGCACTGAGACGTGAAATGCCCTAGTTTATGACATTTGTTGCATTTGACTTTGTCATCTGACTTATATCTTGCATTTTTGTCTTGAGCAAAGCAGACAAAATTTTCTTCAACAGATGGTTTGACTGACTTGTTTGGATAGGCTGCTCTATATTGTCTGATGATCTTGGTTAATGTCTGTATATCAGTAGGATTTCTCTCTATAATGTAGGATTGAATATCTTCTGAGTGAGCATGGGTGATGTTGTCGATAATAATATGTTGACGAAGAGCTTGGTAACTTTCTTCTATTTTTGCCATGGATACCCATCTATCAAACCACATTGACATATTAGCTACAAAAATTTGAGGATCATCATTTTGCTGTGGCCTTTCATTATAGAATTTCTTTCTATAGTTGGCTGAGGTTGCTCCGTATTGGCGCAGTAGAGCTTCCTTGATATCAGAGTAAGTGCTGCGTTCATTGATGGACAGTTGTGAGCAAATGTTGACAGCTTTGCCAGTCAAAAGGGTGAGGAGTGAGCTCGACCAATGTGCTTCAGGTAGACCGGATGTTGTAGCTATTTCTTCAAATCTTATGAGATACGAGTCCATATTGTCAATGTTTTCGTTGAAAGCCGATATTTTGTTCATTAATCTGTATTTGTCAAACATACTTGAGTGACCTTGAATTGGAATGCTTTCTTTATTTTGCCTTTCGAATTCCATTTTTTCTTTTTCGTGTTGCCTTTGTTTCTCGGCTTCTTGCCTTTGTTTCTCGGCTTCTTGCCTTTGTTTCTCGGCGTCTTGCAATTTTTTTTCTTCTAATTGCATGCGTTTTTCAGATTCTTGTAATTTTTTTTCTTCTAATTGTATGCGTTTTTCAGAATCTTGCCTTTGTTTTTCAGCTTCTTGCCTTTGTTTTTCAGCTTCTTGCCTTTGTTTTTCAGATTCTTGCTCTTGATATTCTTTCTCTTCTTGTTTCTCTGCCCACTGGTCTGGCTTTGAAATTTGCTTTTCTTTGGCAAATTCTATTAATTCGAAGAATCGTTGTGTTCTAGAACTGGAAGCCATATTTAATTTCTTTGTTAGTTTCTTGTATTGGAGCAAAATGTTCAATATCTGGATTTTGGCTTTATCTCAGATATAATAATAATATAATGACAAAGTTCTTGAAGCCTCAATTTGCTAATAAATTCTTGACAGTAGACTTGTAGTTGCTGGAGTCGTATGATTGATATATAGATCTATTGAGCCGATGTACTTTTTACTGGTTTAACAGTTGGTTAAATCTGGTCTTCTTTATAACGCCAGTTATTTGATTTACTGGTCTTTTTTATACTGCCAGTTATTTGATTTACTGGTCTTTTAATAATGCCAGTTATTATGTATATTGGTCTTATTCCTTTTGCCAATTACATATAATAATAGATTTCGTGAGTTAGACGTAACTCTAACGAAAATCTTTATAAAAGAATTATCGATAACCAACTGACCTGTTAAACACAGAAATTCTGTCCTCCGTTAAATAAGAATGAAGTTCCTTTGAAGAGTTTAGAAATTGGTCCCAGATCTAGATCTTGAATAAATTTCGTTAAAAGTTGTCCATGAACTTTTGTTAGTCGGAGAGTGCCAAATATGTCACAACAACATTCGGATGGTATGACGTCACGATGTGTTGTGATGCCGGGGATTTTATTTAAATTCAATAGTTAACAAAAAATGAAGATCTAGAATCACAATTGACAATTCTTTGATAAAACAAAACTCTGGAACTTTATTAAATACAACGTAAGTACAGTTTATGTACAAATTACAAATCAATGAGCATGGAACATATTACAAAGGCTTTTCAAACAGAGCTCTTAGAAACGTGACTAGCTACAAGGACTTAATATTATCGACTCACTCTACTTTCTTACTACCGCCAATTCTCTGGCGCTAACTCTTTTTCAAAAATGTCTTTGTTTAAATTCAAATCAACCAATAGATTTCAAACATACTAATTAAGTCCCTTGGGTAAATCCTGACTTGAATGACAAGTGTCTAAATTTGAGGATTAAATCCCGAGACTCATGTCGAGGGCTTATATTTCTTTTAAATAAGAAATGTACACACAATTCTATAATGTGATCTGTGACACTGTCCTATCCGGTTACCATATGGAAGACCAAACACATGCCGTCTTTTTATTTAGATACCGTATTAAATTGTATATATGAACTCTAGCATTCATCTTAGTCATAATGAATAATAGAGATAATATATTTTGACTTTTCATTATCCTTTCGAGTGGAAATGAAACACATAAACTCCTTCTGCATGACAACATATTTTATTCAAATGTCAGAACGATCACTTCATAGTTTATGGAATTTATTTCAAAAAAAAAAAAAAAAAAAACTATTTAGGATGGAACTCAGTGGAACTAACAATTATATTGTATTTTTCTTATTGCTAAGTATCAATAATATCCCCTTTGTAAATGACCCCCCCCCCCCTTGCAAAGGTGAGACGATTATGAAAAATAAAATACGAATAATTTTGCCTAATATATTATTTAGTAGAAATTTGATTTAAAATAAAAATCAATAACTTTTTTTTTTGGCAACCATTGAAGGATCTTGATACATCTCATTGAGCAGTGTTTCACAAACTTTTTCCTTAACGGTTCACTTCGCACATTCTGAGTATTGAACAAAACACTGCTATTTTTTTTTTTTTTAGAGAGATTTATGTGGTGGCCTACTAGTTAATTATTCCAGTAGTTCGTGGAAAACCTTTTCAGGCCTCGCGGAACACAAGGGTTCCGTAAAACACAATTTTGTGATCTAGCTTTTTTGATAGACATTCAAATTAACTTTTTTAAAAACAAATGCTAGCAAATAATGTTGAATTATTATTATTACTATTTATATTATTATCTAATATATATTTCGTCATATGGTTGAGAGTAACTTAACGCTGTAAAAAAAATAAAATCTATACACAGGTCGTCAGCGCCAATGTTTGAGAGCCGCTGAAGAAGAAGACTTCGAGAAATGATGGCTAGCCAAAAAATTAATTGACAAGACGTCGACATGTTTGCTTCTTGGGGCTTGAAGTCAACACCAGTGGTCATTGTGCCGGACTGTTGGACACTGCAAAGTTTGGTTATGGATGATGATATGCGTCCTCCCTCCATTGAGAGGGAGGGAAAAGGGGGGGGGGTGGCATATTCTGGCAGAAGTGAAGAGTTTATGGCAATCAACATAACATTCTCCGTGACAGACAAAGAGGCAAGAGAGTGAGAGAGACAGAGAAGAAGAGTTGAAGACAACACTAGAGAATACCCCTTCCCTTACATTTCAAGAATGTTGGAACGCCCATGCAATGGTAAAAGTTGCACGAGGGCACAGTGTCAACCCCCGGCCCCCCATTTTTTTTTTCATTGTCTAAACCCATTCCGCACGAGGATGACTTTGTGTTTGTCTGATGAAGTCAGAGAACAGTCGTGCAAACAAAAAAATATTTCATAATGAAATACGAGTTATTAAAAACAAAGACATGACCGCGCGTTCAAAAAGAAACAAAACAAACATGATCACCAAGTCAGCCCGTAAAATAATACAGTTTGCCAGCATGTTAATTTGTGCTGATTAGCGCCTCTGTGTGTGCGCGCGTGTGAAGGGGCTGATGAGTGAATGGCTCTTGAAAGGGCCTTGGCCTCCCGAGCTGCTCAACATTTTAAAACATCTTCTACACCCAGTTCACAAAAACTCGATAGTTTAATTTTAAAAAATGTTTCCCTTCGAGATCTCAAGATGTGACCATTGAAGTATCAACACCTGTTTCTTTGGCTAAAGCTTGGTAACGAAAAAGTCCTCATTAAACATTTGAATGTATTAATTATGCATATTTTGGACACCTAAAAAATAAGCATATTGACCCAGATGATATGCTACTTTTGATGAAAAAAAAAAAAAAAAAAAAAAAAAAAAAAAAAAAAAATATTGATGTACCTAAAAAATATACTGGAAAAAAAATAGCATCAGTTAGTTTAATTAAAAGTTGCAACTGGTCAAAGAAAACTTTGGATTTAAACTTTAGGAATACATTACGATCATGTCGAGAGGAGAAAAGAAGAAATACACCGTTAATGCAGCTGACAGAAACCAAAATCTCTCGATTAAAATCAGTTTAAAATGCGAATTTATTTCCAGAGTAAATAACTAAATAGTGGAGGAATGAAGTTGACGGGGAACCGACAATATTAGATTCAGGATGAAGGGTGCACAGTACAGAATGGTTGCCTGGTCTTTGGATATACGCTCCGGACTGTCGTCCCGATTCCCACCGATCTACCCTAAGCTAGGACGAAATAAGTTTCAATTCTGAATCAACACCCGAAACATGTCAAACAAAACTAAATCACGATTTATTAATTCACATTAGAACTAATATGGCTTTTTTTTAATTTTTTTTTTTTTTACTCTCTGCATTTTGGTTTACTGCAATCGGGTCAGGGCAATGACTAGAACAGAGACTAGACGTGTAAAACAACAACCGAGGTCCTCAAATCCCTAGACAAAAGTTCTGTCTCCCCTCCTCTCCATCCTTCAGCACGCCACTGCTCGGCACATCTCTGAATGTTTAATGTATTTCCTGGATGATTCCAGAACAAATATTGCGTGTGTGTGTGTGTGTGCAAATCGATACGGTTGTCATGATACTGTCAAACATTTGAGATTTGTACTAAGATTAGACTTGGCTTGTGTGTGTGTGGGGGGGGGGGGATAGAGCTGTTACTGTCCACGTATAAAACATACACAGACTACAGCAAACTTGTTTAAACAGTCTAAAGATTGGTATCTAACCATCAGAGCCTGTTGTCATACTGTTCCGTGGCAATCTCTACCACACATTTGCCCATTTGTGTATCCGAAAACGTCTTTAAAACAACAACTTTTAGAGTCGATATCAGAGTGACATTTTGTACTGGCCTCGTCCAGTGACTTGGCTGGTAGAAATCAAGTCAACAGATCTAATATTGTAAGTTTGAACCTTTTTAAAATTCCGTTTGTTTTATTTCATAACATTAATGTTGTAACTAAGCTCCGCAAGGAGAGGTAGAAGGATGAAGATCATTATCTAGATTTTAGTCAAAGGAAACGCAGTTTTAATTCAACCAATTGTCGCGTATCGACAAGAACAGTCTAACAACGATTATGATATAAGATATAAGACTGTTAGGACTGTTGCATTCACAAACCTGAAAATTAAACCACTGAGGATGGCTACTTGGTTCTGTAGTCTACGCTCCAAGATTGTCGTCAGGACAAAGCTGTCCTCCGCCATCCGATGACGGCCAGCAGGAGGTTCTGAAGAGGTTTTCAGGAGGTTCTGATAAAACGACTGAAAGTTGACATGTCGATTTGTCTCTTTTCACGACTAACGAAAACAAAAAAATCTACAGACCAACCCAATTAGCACACTTAAATACCCATAGAATTTAACAAAATATCAACCAATCAGCATTAGGGCGGTCATCTCTTTCTCGGACACCCATTGAAGACCAGCAACAGGCGCCCGCTACTTCAACAGTAACCACCAGTATGATACGATGAGTGACCACAAGAGTTCTATCGATAGTTCAGTAGAAGACACCATTAATTTTCAAAAAGAAGTGAGCTGCCATCTGGCGGCCTGAAGGCTTAGTCAACTAGGCCAGTTTTACCCGTCTTTGAAAGGAATAGTTTTCTGTGAACATCTGTAGTGTATAAGAATATGCAGATCTTTGCACATGAGGCAACGCGAAGGACATGACTCAAAAGAAAAACACCATTATATTATCGTATGCAAATCCACGTACTTTTATCTTTGTATCTTTCTATGCGCATGCAAGTTTTATAAAAGCGTGAAAAATCTAATTTAAAATTAAATTAATTTTTTTTTTAAAGAAAAATTGTTACTTCACCCACGTCCCAACCAGAAAACTGTTAGGAAGTAAAATGAATTTATATTATTTTATGATTATACTTTATATTTAAACACCATGCTCTGAATGCGAATACATTTTTTAAAACAAAAATAACCTAACGTTTTTATATAGCATTTTAATCCTCCCCCCTCTTCCAACACACCTTTGTTCTCGCCCTCATTTTCACCAAACCGCTGTCTGGCCATCGAATGATTTAGAACAGATTTTTAAACAAAATATTTGACTACAAAACCTGGTATCGGGTGGAGGCCGAGTCTGCAACAGCGTCACTCGATACTCTAATCTACCGATAAAGTATCGGTTCGCCAACGGACACTGGAATCGCACTGTTCATTCCACTTGAGCGATGGAAGTCCGAGACCCAGGCGCCAGGGCCTTGGGTGATGACCAGACGCCACAGATGGTGGAAAGCCTTTCAGCCTTGACCTTAAAAGCGCGTTTTTCAATTAAAGTTTCCCGTGGCTGCAGGTCAATGAAAACACTGGGAGAGAAGGGGTGAGGAAAGACGGATATGATGGAGGTAGAAAAGAAAAAAAAGGTGAGGGAGGGGGCGGAGGGCCGCGGTGTGTGTTGAGTACTTCAAAAGAGGGCCGTCAATCTGTTAAGGAGTTCAACAGAGGTTAGGGTGGATTTTATGGGACATTAAAGAGTGGATGGTGGACGTTCAGGACAATGAAGATAGGTTGGTGTTTTCTGAAGATGTTCCAGAGACAGAGAGAGATGGGATACGTTTTTGTTTTAGGACAATACAAATACAAGATGAAAAAAGAAAAGATTAAAACCAGTCTAGGATAAAGAGAAATTGAAACCAAAGTTTATGTAAAACTGACGAAATATCAAAATATCATCTTAGATCAAATAAACTGATCCCTATATAACTCTATATGTATTATTTGAAACGGATAACTTCGATTAAAAAAAGACAAACTAACAGGAGTACATCCTTTAAAAAGAAATTAACCCCATACGAAACATGTCACGTGACAGTAAATGAGACAGTAAAAAAGGTTCACGGCGTTGCTATGCTATGGAAGAGACTTGCTAGGATATTTTGCATGTATTATTCAAACTAATCTAAGAATGCAGTCTTAGTAACAGCAAAAGTCAATGTTTCTATGTGAAACCAGGACTAAACGAAGATGAATCTTCCCTCTCGTTCCCACACTGCACATTTCCCCCAGTCTGATAGCACAAGCTGACAGCCTCATTATACAACTCTTACAATTATACCAACGAGCGCGTGCAATAATGAAAATCTATTTGACGTCTGCTTGTAGATGGCGCCATACGGCGGGCTAGGGGCAAACGAAAAAACGGAAGTTCCCTTCTGACTATACAAAATACAAGAATGGCAATAAATGGTCGGCAACATTTCAGTTTATTTTAAATAAGAGAAATTGGTTTCTAAAGACTGACAGCTGTACACTTTGAAAAGACACGAATTAGGACTTATATCTACAACTCAAATCTATAATTAATTCACCAACCCATGATTCCGTCACAGATTTTCTTAAAACTTGAAGCCAACTTTAAAATTCAAGTGCGCAAAGGTTAAAAAAAAACGGCTGTAGTGGCAGCATATGGTTGAACAACAACACAAGTTTGGCTGCTTGGTCGTGAGGTTTGCGCGCTGGACTGTCGTTTGGATTTATCGAAGGTCCCGGATTCAAACCTTGCCCGCTCCTATCCCCCGTCGTCCTGCGGGAGGTTTGGACTAGGAAGTAAATTGTCTTCAACTCTGAAGGAACATCCGAAAAAATATATAACAAATTACATTTTATAAACATGTACAAGTAGAGACTGCCCTCCTTACAGAAATAGAAAGTTTAGATTCAAACATTCAAATATTTCAACACAACCATTTCGTTTGCCACTTGAATGGCAGGAGACAAGTGTTATCAGTAACGACGATAGTCATGCACTGAATCTTCTTTCTTCATACATGGCGAAAGAATTACGAAGAAGGACAATAGAGGAGACAATAGAGGAGACAATAGAGGAGACATTAGAGGAGACAATAGAGGAGACATTAGAGGAGACAATAGAGGAGACAATAGAGGAGACAATAGAGGAGACATTAGAGGAGACATTAGAGGAGACAATAGAGGAGACATTAGAGGAGACAATAGAGGAGACAATAGAGGAGACAATAGAGGAGACATTAGAGGAGACAATAGAGGAGACATTAGAGGAGACAATAGAGGAGACAATAGAGGAGACAATAGAGGAGACATTAGAGGAGACATTAGAGGAGACAATAGAGGAGACAATAGAGGAGACAATAGAGGAGACAATAGAGGAGACAATAGAGGAGACAATAGAGGAGACAATAGAGGAGACAATAGAGGAGACAATAGAGGAGACAATAGAGGAGACAATAGAGGAGACATTAGAGGAGACATTAGAGGAGACAATAGAGGAGACAATAGAGGAGACACACCTTTTCCAGGTTGAATTTACAAGTGGCTAAAGTTGATTTGTTAATTTTTAGTCTATAGATACAATTCTACATCTATTTCTAGTCGCCGCAGAAGACTAAAAACAAAACTAGTCCAGCTTTCCTTCTATTTCTCCTTGACAGATGCATCAGGTGTTTATATAATTCTTTTTTAAATTAACTTTTTTAAAACCTATTCTACACAATGTATTTTTCAACAATGATCTCAAGGTCAAGACAGACACAATAACTGCTGAGGAGGTTACCATGGCCATTGCAGTGCTAAAGAATAACAAAGCACCAGGACTAGACATGATATCAGCAGAAATGCTAAAATATGGGGGACAGTGCATTGTTAACAGAATGACTGATCTCTTAAATCTCTGTTGGCGAACTTCAAAAGTCCCAGAGGACTGGCAAAAGGGAGTGATTGTAAAGCTTCCAAAAAAGGGCAACTTGGCAGACTGTAACAACTGGAGGGGCATTACTCTCCTCTCTGTCCCAGGCAAAGTTTTCAGCACTGTTTTGTTGAGACGGCTTCAACAGTCTGTAGATGAAAGGCTCAGAGAAGAACAAGCAGGTTTCCGAAGAGGCAGATCATGTACAGAGCAGATTTTCGTTTTACGAAATATCATAGAACAAAGTTTTGAGTACCAACAACGGCTAACGATCAGTTTCGTGGACTTCAAAAAAGCGTTTGATAGTGTCCACCGAGAATCACTATGGAAAATAGTTAGAGAATACGGTATACCAGAAAAATTCGTCCAGATCCTACGACACCTTTACAGTCAGTCTAGTTGCTGCATTAAAACAGAAGAGGGAACAACAGAGTTTTTTACAATCGAGACAGGTGTGAGACAGGGGTGCATCTTATCTCCCTTCCTTTTCCTCCTAGCCATCGACTACATAATGAGGAGAGCAATGAACCAGACTGCCTTTGGTATTCCATGGCATGAACAACTCCGATTGACGGACTTGGACTTTGCTGATGATGTTGCACTACTCGGGGCTACAAATAAATGCATTCAAGAAATGACGGAGAGCCTAGACAGAGAGGCACCCAAAATTGGCCTCCGCATAAACTTGGATAAGACTAAAATTATGCGAGTGGGATATAAGGCAAAGGGTGTCCCCGTCAGACTTGGCGAGTCAAAGCTTGAAGAGCTGGACAAGTTCACGTACCTTGGCAGCATCATAACAAATGATGGAGATGCTTACCATGATGTAGCGTGCCGAATAGGAAAGGCAGGGAGCATTTTCCAAAGGCTGCAGCCTATTTGGACTAGCCAAGCCATTGGACTCGAGACAAAAATACACCTTCTCAACACAATCGTCATTCCAACTGCTACATATGCATGTGAGACGTGGAAGTCATCTGTCAAAATTGAGAAAAGACTAAATGTGGCTCAACAGAGATGGCTGAGACGGATTTTAGGAGTCAGTTACACAGACCGGATCTCAAACAAGGAAATCCTTTGCCGAACTGGGAGTCGAACACTTAGTGAGGTTGTGACTGAGCGTCGCATGAGGTTTGCGGGACATGTTCTACGTCAAAATGAATTACGCACACCAAGAGTTGCGATAACATGGAAGCCAAAACGAGGAAAGCGCAAACAGGGACGTCCTCGTATTACCTGGCGACACACCTTCATGGAGGACCTCAGAACAGTGGACACCAGATGGGAAGAGGCTTCAGACATTGCCAGTGACAGATCATTATGGAGACAGCTTGCCGCCCAATGCGCCGAACGGCGCGGGAGGACCTAAGTCTAAGTCTAAGTAAGTATTTTTCAACTATATAAACTATATAAAGCATGCTTAAAAAGAGACATTCTTTAAAAAAAAATATCTAAGGGAAGAACTCCATATATATAGCTACATGTCTCTACTGTATTATATGTTCCTATTTTCGATATTTAACAAAATTAATTAATCACCACAATTTAATTAACAAATTGGTGGTTAGTTCTGTTTTTTTTTTTTAAACAATGAATAATTGTGCAGACGTTTCAACTTGATCCAAAATGGAAAAAAGAAAGAAATAGCGTAGAGACAGACACAGAGTGAGTTGCTTATAAGCTTTCTATTGACATATTGTTGAAGTCAATGTTAGGATAGCAACGCCGGTGTCTTTCTTATCTGACGTCTAGAGCTGTCTAGGTGTAAACTGGTAGCGACTCTTGTCACGTCAGTGTCCCCTGAAGATACATCTCGTACAATAATCTATTATGTCGTAAGACTAGGTTGGGTGAACTTAGCCATGTGGTAGACAGGCAGCAGCAGACGGTCACCAGAAGACCGACGTCTTTCTTATTCAACACCGTACATAGGGAAAGAAACCAGGTGTGTGTGCGTGCGTGTGTGTGTGTGAAGGGAAAAGACTGTTTTGTTAAGTGACCACCCCCCCCCCCGCCCTTAACAATAGAGACCCAGGTCCGCGAATGAAAGACCAACTCTACTCGACGAGTGCCACGTGCCGCAAGTCGGAAGCGGTCACAGGTGGCCTTCACTGTGGCGCACACCCGGTGTTTTTGACGATAGGGAGAGGGGGGGGGGGTCGGAGGGCGAGGACAAAAACTAAAGCAGCCACTTCAGCAACCACCCTCCGTTTGTGTCGCCACTGTGTACCATATAGATAGCTTTATCAGCGCCCCCCCCCCCCCACCAGAAGTACGACTCTAGGACATCGCTGTATATAAAATAACTATCTCCCCCCCCCCCCAGAAGTACGACTCTAGGACATCGCTGTATATAAAAAAACTATCCCCCCCCCCCCAGAAGTACGACTCTAGGACATCGCTGTATATAAAATAACTATCCCCCCCCCCCAAGAAGTACGACTCTAGGACATCGCTGTATATAAAATAACTATCCCCCCCCCCCAGAAGTACGACTCTAGGACATCGCTGTATATAAAATAAGTATCTCCCCCCCCCCCAGAAGTACGACTCTAGGACATCGCTGTATATAAAATAAGTACCCCCCCCCCATCCCACTATCTGCTTGTGAATGATAAATTATTCGAGTGGCGCGTGTCTGAAAAGTGGCGAAATGAAGAAAGGCGCCAAATAGTTCGTCTGTAAGCAACAGAGCAATCGCTTAAAGCAAGTGATAAGGAGTGTAGTGAAAAATTAAAGTATCCTTTCTGACCTAGAGATCTATAAAGGGAATATGTTTCTGGTGTCAACGGTTAACGAGGGTGTCATGTGGCCAGTACAACGACCAACCACCTTTGCTTTTTCCCAACTAATATCATCAGGTACCCATTAGAGTAAGGTGGAGTCCTGGACGCCCTAAGAATCTCGAAATTGCAAATTCCAGATTTCACCGGGGTTTTAACCCGAGACCCCTCGATTCGGAAGCCAAGCGCTTTATAGCACTCAGCCACCACGACGCCGATAATGACTATACGAACTATAATTTTTTTTTTAAATCACATTGATGCCGCATTTCTAAACTTTGTTGAATAGAAAGGAGGTAGGGACGATGGGTGTATGTCATAGGCCAATGTTAAAACAACTTTAGCTTGGGATATTACGACATTTTGTTTTCGGTCCGAAAACAAAATCCATGGAAGCGAATAAAGTTCTCATCCCTCTCGGAATTGTGGAAATATTTTTTTTATTATATTATTGTATCGCCCCCCCCCCTTTTTTTTTCTCCAAATTTTCTCTTTTTTGAAAAACAAAATATACTTTTGTTTATATAACAGGAAACAAAGGAGGATTAACACTAACTCCCAATCAAAATTTGTTTTTAAAAAGGTATAAATGCATTTACATAGAATGTAGAACTTTGTGTTGCTAATCAAATTTGCCCTTTTTTTTTAGTAACATCACAAGTAGACTAGCTGTTGCAACGAAAAATTCATTATTAACTTGTTTTGAATGACATTCATTTAACAAATACCAAATAAAGATACATGTTATACTAGCTAACCTTAATAAAACTAGATATTTAAAAATGATGACATAAGTAAGACAAAATCAAAATCCGACAGCTTTTATATTAAATTAAAAAAAGGAGCAGATTTGACATTCAAAAGACCAAAAGTAGCGTTAGATTAAAACGTGGTCCACAGACATCTAGTTCAATGACATTTTTTTCCAGCCAAATGGCTCACCCGGCAAATGTTTTATCAGACAAATGATTCACCTACACTTGGCTCACCATAAAAATAGTTCACAGAAATGTCTCACGAACAAAAAAAATCACATTTTAACTACAAGACAGCTACGTCTTGTAAGTTTTGGACGTACTACATACGTCATTGTCAAGTTTCGGACGTTCTAAATAGTCCTTGTCAAGTTTCGGACATTCTAAATACGTCTTGTAAAGTTTCGGACGTTCTAAATATGTCCTTGTCAAGTTTCGGACATTTAAATACGTCTTGTCAAGTTTTGGACGTTCTAGCTATGTCCTTGTTGAGTTTCGGACATACTAAATACATCCTTGTCGAGTTTCGGACGTTCTAAATACGTCTTGTAAAGTTTCGGACGTTCTAAATATGTCCTTGTCAAGTTTCGGACATTTAAATACGTCTTGTCAAGTTTTGGACGTTCTAGCTATGTCCTTGTTGAGTTTCGGACATACTAAATACATCCTTGTCGAGTTTCGGACGTTCTAAATACGTCTTGTAAAGTTTCGGACGTTTTAAATATGTCCTTGTCAAGTTTCGGACGTTCTAAATACGTCTTGTCAAGTTTTGGACGTTTTAGCTATGTCCTTGTCGAGTTTCGGACATACTAAATACATCCTTGTCAAGTTTCGGACGTTCCTTCATAATTAAAGATTATTTCACCCTATACCAAACCTCGTGCATGACGTCAGGAAAAGGCGAGGGCAGGGTTTGAACCTGGGATTATCGTGACGAGTCTGACGACAATCCGAATCCAAATACCTACGACCAGTCAGATAATGTGTCCCCGTACTAAAAGTGATACTAAGTGCTTTAAAAAAATTGGCTCGCGAAATAAAAAAAAAGTATCCAAATCATTATATGAATAACTAGCCCTTAATTGTTACCATTGTATCTATTTACAGTCAAAATCAGCAGACTCTGGAAAAAAAAAACAACTTTTTTTTATAATGTCTAGTTTGTATTTCCCCGACAGCCGCATCAGGTGTTCAAAACCTGATTTACCTTTACGAAGAGCTATTTTATTTTGACCCAGGGCTAACTAAGGAGGTTTTCAAGTTTTCACATCTCGTATGTGTGTGTGAGAGAGAGGGAGAGAGACAGAGAGAGAAACAAACAAAGAGTAACTAGACGAATCTCCCGCGTAAAACTGGAAAGAGGAGCGCGTGGGTCGTGATTTGAAAATCCAATGAAAAAAGGAGCTGAATCTATCAGGTGCTAACCCAGGACAGATGGTGACACAACAAGACGTGATCCCAAATGGGGGAGGAGGGGAGGGGCTGGCGGTGGAGCGCAGCGCGGGAAGCTCAGATTAGAGAAAGAGAACCGATACACTTTACAGGCGACTCTATTAATTTAAAAAAATATATAAATTCTGCGTCTGCTATATGAAAAGCGCGCTAACTCGATCTGGACGTGAACAACTTAAAGGCTGAGACAACGCAGGACCAGAAAAGAAACTTGCGCTCTGCATCGCGCTGTAATGTATTTATTAGGTGGATATAAGGATTATTACGTTTCGAGGGCGCCGCCGCTAAAAAACACGATGAAAGATGCC
Source organism: Biomphalaria glabrata (assembly GCF_947242115.1). Taxonomy (NCBI): domain Eukaryota; kingdom Metazoa; phylum Mollusca; class Gastropoda; family Planorbidae; genus Biomphalaria; species Biomphalaria glabrata. The sequence goes on along the minus strand of NC_074716.1, from coordinate 43,678,068 downwards.
TAGTCACGTGACAAGAAAGAGACAATAAATAATAATAAAAAAACAAAACAAAACACGAATACATCGGTGAAGTAGTTAACAAACTACGACAAGCGCCACAAGTTTATAAAGAAAAAAAAAGGGCTTGGATCAGCCTTCCATTCTCTTTTGATCTCTTCTCATTTTATCCCGCACATGAAATAAACTAAGCCACATAGTTATCTATGATATAACTTAGTGAGTTGTCCATATTGAATACATTGATTTGGAATATAAAAACAAAAAAAAAACTAATGGCGGGAAAATACAATAGAGAAGGACAAGGGAAACAACTCAAAAGGGGAATAGATAGACAAAAAGGTAAAACATTGAAAAAAAAAAAGTTTATACTGACCTAGAGGGAAAAAAATCGTGATAACCAGCACCTGGCTACCCCACCACCTCTCTATTTACTCCCTTCGTCTTGAAAAAAAAAAAGGGAGACAAGGAAAAATTGGCGGTCCGTGAATTGGAAAGCGGTTTTAAAAAAAAAAAGAGGGGGGGGGGGCTTGATAAAAGCAACAGTCCAACCAGGTACAATGGTATCCGCGGACAAAGGTGAGAGGTTTATGTTCAAAATGGGGTAGCTGAAAGCCTAGCCTCCATCATCACCCGTTCCCCCATTCACTCACCATCGCCACCCCTTTCCCCCTCTTCTGCCCAAATCTTTGTTGTATTTTTTTTCGCCCCCCCCCTTTTTTTCCCTTCTTTTCCGTTTCTTTTCTTTCTCCTTGCCCGAAGCCACTCTAACTGATCCGCATAAGGCGGGAGAGGGAGAGGGGAGGAGGGAGGAGGGGGAGGCAATTAGACTCGGATCACCGCACGGCACGCGACCAAGGGTATAAAAGTGAGGCGCGTGCCAGATCGCGTTCAACAGTCAAGGTGTAGCTTCGCAGCCAAAGTACGTCTCTAGTAGTCTCTACCGTTTTTTTTTTTAAATATAAATATATCTTGGAGTATAACTGAGTGCTTATTTGTGAAACACGCTATCTAGCCCATACAACGGAATCAAGATACATTAATATTTCACATTTCATGTTAGTTTCCTTGCAAGTTTTACTTTTGTTCGTACTCATTTTCTTTCGTGCATAAGTCATCGAATTTGTTTTTCTTGAACGGACTACGTACATCTCAAGTTGTCAACAAACTCAGCTGACGATAAAGCTGCCACATTGTGTCTTTTCATTTTACGTTTATTTAAAGCGAAAAAACGTTCAGCGGAAGGTGTGCCACTGACGTCATAGTGATCAGCGGTAACAAGGGGAGAGAAGTTTGTGTTTTCTTTTGATGTCTGCCGAGCAGAATTAGGAAGAACACAAGGGGAGGTTTTAAAATCACGAACTGGTAAGTTTAGACTTGAACCTTAAATAATAATTACGTAAAATAGTTAATAGTACATAGAGTCTATAGATCTATAGCAACTAGATGCTCTATAACTGGACACTTGATTATATAATTAATACTGAATATAGACTAGATTTAGAAATATATTATATATAGAATATAGATCTAGATCTATAAATACTCTAGATTCTAGATCTAAATATATTATAATTATAATAATAATTGTTTAATTAGTTATATTATATTTTATAATTATAATTATATATTCTAGATCTAGTAGGGCCTAATGATAAATCTAGATGATATGAATATGAATGATAGTTAAAGATCTAGATCTAGAATATTCACTGACTATAGTATAGTAGTATAGTCACAGTATAGTGTATTGCTATTAATAATTAAAGTATTATGCAGTCTCAATAATCTAGATGATCTAGATCTATATTGACTATACAGTATAGACTTATTCAATTATGAGTGATTATGAGTGATTTATTCTTGGCTATTTTGATTAATTAATATTTTGTAGAGCATGCTTCAAGTTACATGTCTTGCTTAGATCTAGATTCTAGATCTATATAGATCTAAACCTATATTTGAGTATATTCTATTTTATTCTATTCTAAATCATGTAAGCGAAACAAAACAATGTTATTTAGACATCTAGTTAGTTCTAGAGAGCTAGATCTATATCTGCAGTCTTTGGCTAAGAAAAATACAGAAATTCCCAGATCTAACTAAATAGCATTTTTTTCCTTTGCTTACATTGATTTAGAATAGTTCGACTTAATTTAGACCAGCAGAATATAAGGACATAACAACATAAAAATGTAGTTGTGTTGTTATTATCATTGTTTTAAATAAACTAAACACAAAACACAGACACACAACACTACTAAAAAAATTAAAGTGACCCAACTGTTTGCGTACAAAGGTATAAACTAATGAAGGGACTTATCAAGACAAGACATCGCGAGACTAAGGTAGTGCCAGGTTACTTTTACAGCCTACTTACTAAACAAGACCAAAAAAAAAATGTGACTTATCTCTGGACTACGTATGCCATTACTTAAAAGCCAAACACCCCAGGTCCATCTGACTACTTTCCCACGCTAGAGATAGGCCCCAGGTATGTGAACTAATGTGGTTTAAAACGGGGGGGGGGGGGGGGGGGGGGCAAGTAAAGCTCACACACTGCTACCAACTAGTAGCGCTAAGCTTTTTACTACTAGACGCCAATAGTAAAGAGGAAATAGAAAGGAAAAAAAAACGGAGGAAAAAAGGGGGGGGGGCGTCCAAGGTAGATCAGTAAAAGGTGAGATAGCTTGAGTATATACTATCGAGTTGAAGAGAGGGGGGGGGGGGCGGTGTAGAGGTAAAGAAGATCTGGCGGTCTGAAGAACAAAGAGTTGATGAAAACAACTTCTGCCTAGTTACACTAGTTGACGCCTACAACAATGACTTGGCAAACAATGTAACCCAAATATCGTCTTCACAACCTCAAGTAGTTTACAAACATAACAACAGTGTGAGTAGGTCTATAATAGAAATTCCTATACAAATCTTGAAACAAGCAAAGTGTGACTAGATCTAGATTCTAAAGCAAAAAATAGGCAATGAAACATTGTCTGTAGTCTACTTCGATTTTTAGTGTTTTTTTTTACCAGTCGCCCGACTTTTTGTTTTTAACACACTACTCATCACAAAGGAGAGCGGGGGGAAGCAATGTGCCAAGGATGAAGAAAACCTTTAAGATCGATACCAAACTGTGTTAAGATGGCAGCTGCTCAAGTTAAAGCATACCAAGGCGAGCGCGAGCGAGCATTTAAAGTACAAAGTTGTCAAATACTGAAATAGATGAGACATTTTGGATATCATAATATTATGACAAATACCTAGATCTAGAGTCTTTTTTTTTTTAAATATAAATCTAGAGCCTACATAGGAGACTAACAGTCGTTACACTATAATTTAGATCTAGTGTCTAGAGATCTATATCTATTCTAGTTTATTTTAACCGTTATTCTTATGCTAAAAAATCTTACATCTAATAATTAATATTGTAAATATAGATCTAGAATAGATGTAGAATCTATAGAAGATCTGGATATCTCTTATATACCGATTATGTGCAGATTTAAATTTATAGTCTTATAAAACAAAGGTCATTTAACTATTTCAGATTCAATAGAAAACAAAACCATGGCTGCAACAGTGTTGAGCATGATCTTTGCCCTTCTTATGGCATGTGTTTCAGTGGCAGGTAAGTTATGGCTCAGTATGTCTGACTTTCTATGCTGGAAAAGATGTACCTGTGTAGTGTCAGACTATGAAAGTTTGAGCTATGCCCCCTTTCCAAAACTTGTTCACACACAAACCCAGTCTAAGGCCACTGTGGCATCTGTCTAATAATGTTAGGCATGTTAGCTCTCTAGCCCCCCCCCCCCCCCCACTGGTCAAGTGGTCAAACATTTGGCTCCCTGAAGCTGAGTGTACAACCATTTGACAGGTGTATGGGGGACAGTTGAAATAAAGGGAGAGGAGTGGGGTGCTAGATTAAGACAATGGGTCACATGACCTAAGAGGCATCAGTGTAACTTGTTGAAAAAATTTGCTCCTCTCATAAAGGAGGGTCTAGAGAGAAACAATATTTGTTGTGTATGACAATATGAATGCCAGCTCCCTTTCACCCCTCTAGCACTTTGTTATTTCTAAGGGAAACTCGGTGCAGCTATAAAGAGAAAAAACATGTGACACTTAAAGGGACTCAAGTCAGAATATTATCACATGATACAACAACTTTCTGGGTAAATCAGTAGGTCTTCACAAATGCCATGACACAGTGATGAATATCACACAGACACACACACACACACCATGACTGAAGTAAAGAGGCATTAACATACGTCCACATTCCCACACAGATAACTCTCTGAATGTTTCATCCCTAAACCCCCAGATGTTGCCACTATTGACAATCATCACTTTATGTGTGTTTCAATTACAATGCTTTGCATGCCAGCTCCATGCTAAAGAGTGACCCTGAAGCAATGTTTGGGATGAGAGAGAAAGAGAATGGTGCAGCATTCAGACATGAAATCCAACCCTGCCCAGAGATATTACTCCCATCATCAAAACACTGTTGACATTTCCCCCCAGCACAAGAAACTTAATTCATTATCCACCATTAAACAGTCTCACAACTAGTTTATTGGGGGGGGGGGGTAGTATTACTTTATGACTATGCCCACAGGCAAACACACTGAACAAACAAAGTACCAGTATCTAATATTACAGTTGCATGTATTCTAATTTCATTCTTTATTTCTCTGCAGGTGACACCATCTATTCATGTTTTGGAGTCAATAAAACACTCAACATTGACTGTGGAGCAGGGTATATGGTCCACATTACCAAAACCTTTTATGGCTTCAGCCCCACTAGCCAATGCCGTTTGGTGGAGGGGGAGGCTGGGGCTGCCGGGTGCACAGTGGAAGATCACGAAAACTATCCCTGTGTCGGGCAGAGAACATGCAGTATCAATCTGCCCACTGGCGCATTTGGGGTTAATGTCCCAACCTGTGGGCAGAGGAGCAACTACTTCCAAGTGGAATATAACTGTGTGTTGGGTAAGTCAAATAACTTACAGGATTTGTCAGATTAGTCACATATCAAAACCAGCGACTACAAACTAGTTTGCTTATCATCTAATATGACTCAAAACATTAAGACTATTTCAAAGTACTGATACATGAATCTGTTCTGATAATTCTATCTATATTGTATAATACGGTAGCTTACACAACCAAAATCAATTGTCTATCTCAAAAAAATGAAATCTGAATACCTAATCTGAGCCTCTTTACAGAAAGTTTTGACATTTTATTCTCACTTTGACCAGAAAAGTAAAAAAAAAAAAAGATTTAAAAAAATGCTTTAAAACTCTTGGGGGAAAATGGAATGGTTAAAGGGGGGAAAAAAATAGCAACTATATAAAAAAATTGAACAGGAAAAAACTTGAGAACAAAAAAAAAGTAACAAAACCAAAGGAGATAAGTGACCTCCTGTTGTGTGCTGCTAAATTTGGAGCATTCACCTCTGAGCTTGGTGTACTTGACTTTTACCTTACACTACAACCAGCAAACTTTCACATCACACATGTGTGTGTGTGTGTGATTCATGGTTTCAACTCATTTAACAGGAGAGCAGCTCTTAATTACAATTGAGCTTTAACAGAAATAATACAGTAAAAGCATCTTTGTGCCTATTATGTATTTGGATTTGTTTGAGTCTTTGTTATTCTCTGGCTCTACAGTATTTTACTGATAGCATTGGCACAGTTTTTACTTGAAACAAAAAAGAAATAGATAGGAAATGAATGTACACAACTCAGTTGGGTGGAGCAATGTTGGAATGAACCTTGTACTGCCCAATGGTCATTAATTACATCTCTCAAGTTCTTAGTTAAAACTGAACAGCAGCCTCTTCTAAATCACCAGAATGGGAGAGTAGCAGTATGAACTTGACTAATTTAGTCTTGCTGCATTAGGCTCACATTCAAGCTGGCAATAATTCAATTAACAGATGGCCAGCTAGGATCCTTCAGGTTGAGCACACTCCCCAGTCTGGAGAATCATCAAGTTTCATCCAATCATCACTTGTCAGTCCATTTTTAAGATTGGTTGAGGAAAGGGGGATGATTCACTTAATAGTTTACTACATGCCATTCCAATAATTTGATCAGTTATCCCCCTTCCTGACACCCATCTCATTTTCCTCACTAATAATTAAGTATTCAGTCATTTTTATTAGAAATTTTTGTCTGTCTTTACAGAAAGTTCAGTCACCAACATCTGCAACAATGAGAAACTGACTAAACAAAGTGGATACATTATGACTCCTAAATATCCAGCCAAGTATAAATACAAGGTGAGCATACTAGGCTAAGTTCCATTCACTGGGTTTAAATATAGTTAAGAGTGCTTACACTTGATCATTAGCTGTAGTTATAGAATCAACCAACATAACTATTTTTCAACTGGACATTTTTTTCAATCTCCAGGGTGACTGCTATGTTGACATTGTGGCCCACCCTTCACAGAAGATCAACTTGAATATTATTGAGCTGGACCTGGAAAGCAGGGGACGCACAGACTGCGCTGACCTGATGTACTTCAATGACAAGCTACGCAGCATCACTCTGTGTGGCCAGCGCACCAACAACAGCTACAGCATGCTGTCTAACTTTCTGCACATTGAGCTTCAGTCCTCCAGCGCAGTCAACAGCAAAGGATTCTGGCTGTATTATGAAGGTAAGAAAAGCCAAGACTCAAGCTTGGTTAAGTAAACCAAAGAAACTTAAAGAGAGTACAAATCTCTAGCCTCATCTACATGTCAAATATGTAAGTGGAAATGTGTCTTTCTATTTCCAGCTGTCCCTCCGATGCCAACATCTTTGACTCCATCAACTGTGGTTGAAAATAAGGTGGTCACCATGGAAACCTTACACTTTGATAACAACCAAGCTGTAACTAGTGGTCCCAGAGGAATGGACAGGGCTGGAAATTCTATTCTACTGTCAACTCTTCAATATCAGCAGGCCAATACTACTGTACCTCTATTCTATAAAAAGAACTCTCCCAAGTTACCATTTGGTAAGTTTACACAGAGTAGATACCATCTAATAAAATACTACAGATACATATTCTTAGTTTGTACCACCATTCCACATTATCATAGCACAGATACATATTCTTAGTTTGTACCACCATTCCACATTATCATAGCACAGATACATATTGTTAGTTTGTACCACCATTCCACATTATCATAGCATGCTCAATGCACTCTTTGTTAAGACACATTAGTGGTATAAGAATATGTCTTAGTGGTTTCTGGGCTATGGAATTATCAAACTATACTTTAATTATTTTTCATTTTATTCATAAGTATAGCTAGCATATTGTCTAAATATTCTATTATCTAATCAACAGCTGCTATTGCTGGAGGAGTGATTGGTACACTGAGTCTCATTCTAGTCCTACTTCTCTTACTGCTGTTGATTAAATGGTAAGTCAGTGAACTTTTTTTTTTTCAAAACCCATCATACTGTTTAGTTTATAAAAGTAACTTAAAATAAAGACATTTCTAAATATCATAGACTTGACATAGACCTTGATCTATATTTCAGGTGCAATGAGAGGAAGTACTATAAAGGGGAAAAAGTCCTTGAAATCAGGAACCCAGCTTTCCGAAGCAGCAATGATTTCCACGAGAGCCAAAATCAGAATAGCAACTACTGCTAGAAGTTGGTGGCTATGCTGGTAAGCCCGAAGACCACTTTTTTTTTTCTTCTGGGAAGAAACCTTGATGACTAAACCAATGTCCATAGTGGATGTTAGCACCTTGTATTTATCCACTGGCCAAATATAGATATGAAAGCTAGCAGTGAAGCTACAACTGAGACAGAGTAACTGCAATCAGCACTTTGACATTAGATGCTAACAGTCAAAGGAATAAATGGTCATAATGCAAGATAATAGCAAACATCTAAATGCCTTCTTAGTTTGAGACAACAAAAAACTTGGCACAGATGACATAAGAACATAGTCATATGGTCATCAATACAGTTACACAAGTACCAATAATACATGATTGCTTCATGGAAGGACGGAGCTGCTGCCATGCCCACATTCCATGACTGCTCTCAACAGTCAAATGTAAACATTTCAAAAAGTTTCCAATATGTCACCATTCAAACTATATACCATACTCAAGAAGCATTTGAAATCTCATTAAATTGAAAAATGAGGTAAACACCATGCTGCCAAAGTAGTCTTTGTGTGTGTGTGTGTGTTTTATCAAAAACAAAAAGACAATGAACTATTTTTAATATTAAGTAATGTATCAAATGTGATGGACAACTTTGAAATTCATAGTACATACTACATTTTGTCTTCATTGACTAAAAAATTCTTTGGAACATGGTGGATGTAGGGCAAAGTACTTTTTTTTTCAAGAGGACCCAAACTTTGGCTGTGATTTGGGGATTAAAAAGTCCAACCAGCTCTAATTTGTATCTGACACTTGTCAGTGAAAATAAATGTGGTTGGTCATTGTGCTGGCCACATGACACTCTAAGTGATTATTATTGGCTACCACTTCTCAAATCAATTTAACATCCTGGGGGAGGGGGAGTTACTAAAATAATGTGTAATTTATTTTGATTGTGTTATATTCACTACTTTTGAACAATGTCCTTCCAATGCTCTGTAAATATTCTAATTTATTGTTCTTTTTTAAAAATAATTCTTGCCATTGGGTAATATGGCCAGTTCAACTATTCCAATTTGTTGTACATTGAAAATAGCATTATTTATTGCATGCATCTATGCACATTCATGTTGTCACTCATCAGTACTCATGTTTTACGTACTCATGTTTTACACCTCCTGTTTCATTGGATCACTGTCTTAACATCTCGTTTCACTCATCGAAGCCTAAATCAACTCTCCATTGTTGACAGAAACAAAAGACAATGAATTGTGTTGATATTGAAAGGTTATGCTGCATGCCAATGTTTAAATAAAATGTTTATTGTCATCAATGTAAATGCTGACAATAATGGTGTGTAACACTAGAAGTATTAATATTTCATGTAATATAATGTATATACTTATTTATCGTGAACTCATTTATATTTATATTTATTCTATGTTCCATCCCCCAAAAAGTCACCAAATCTAGTCATATCATTGTACTGTATATAATGCTTAATATTGCTCTGTTTTGTTGAAGTAATCATATTTACATTTACCTTAATGCTGTAATCATCCAATCAGTAATTTATTATGAGTCGAGTAAATTATATCAATGTATGTATGTGTTGAACCAAATCAATAAGTAAAAAAGATAATTTGGTAATAGTGTTAATGTTAATAAAGGAACTGAAAATCTAAGACTCTATGAAATGTGAAAAGTAGGTGATGGTTGTGTTTGCTAAATCAGGTCATCGACATTAATATAATTGGATGAGTGTGCTAAATCAAGTCATTAATTTATTATGTGGATGAGTGTGCTAAATCAAGTCATAAATTTATTAGTTGGATGAGTGTGCTAAATCAAGTCATAAATTTATTATGTGGATGAGTGCTAAATCAAGTCATTAATTTATGTGGATGAGTGTACTAAGTCAAGTCATTAATTTATGTGGATGAATGTGCTAAATCAAGTCATTAATTTATATGGGTAAGTGTGCTAAATCAAGTCATTCGTATAATAAATATGCTAAATCAAGTCATAATATATATGGATGAGCGTGCTAATCACATCATGTAATATAGTATATAGATGAGGAGTGTGCTTTATTCAAGTATTATATGAAGTATGTCTGAGCTATAAGTATACATATTTGTGACTTTGTTTGTGCTTATTTGGTAAAGAAAATATATTTAATGTATACTATATATTCATATTTACTTAAATTTTTGAAAATATATTTGTTTATGGTTGTGACAGTTCAATCATTAATTAGAAAAATCCCTTTTGGTAATTTTTAGCACTTGGTACATATTGACACTAGACATTTTAATCATTTAAACAACATTGACAAACTAAAACATTTTGAACATGTTCTACTGTGATACACAGCCATTCCATCTGACAAAAGCCAAAATCAGACAGATTCTGCATAACAAAAACATTTATTACAAAATGTAAACAATCTACAAATTTCATACACACATACAAATCCTACTTCACATTTTCCTATTATTTATAGTTTCACCATATGACTATACACAGAGGTTTGAAGTTTCTCTGCTTTTAGAAGAGGCCAATTTTTTTTTATAACTTTCATTTCAGCTGTAGTAGTGAATGAATTTCTTCATTTATGACATAAATATATTATAAATACTGTAAATTTTGTATGTATGTATAAAGTTGACTATAATGATTTATTTATTACAATTTAATTCTAATAATAATTTCTATGTAGAAAGGAGAGAAAAATATTCAATAAACTAATAATAATAAATACAAGACTTTCTTTGCTCCTTACACTTTGTTGTGTTCAAAATAAATGGTTGCTTGTGTTTACAGTATCCGTGACAAAACTACAAAGGTGGAAAACTACAACAGAAGGTGGAAATTTGATGAAACATTCATTAGGGATGAAAGGTTCTTTCTTCTTTATATAAATTTCACTTAATAAATTGCCACTGTCCAACTTTTGGACTCCAAATGAATGTGTTTTTAACACCAAAAAGGCTTGTATTAAAAATTTTAAGAAATCATTTAAATTCAATTAAGATTACCTGTTCAAAAAAGGCAAGTCAATGAAGGAAGAACTTAAGGAAATATAGCCAAACTCTTACCTTGGGTTCCTTAGCAGCCTTCTAAAGAAGTAAGTCCAAGTGATGTAGTCCATAGCATCCTGCTTAGAGCTGATAGTTCCAGACACCACCTCAGCATTCAAATGGTCAGCCATAACTTCAAGAAGACTGGTGGGGTGGTGGAAAAAGACCCAAATCAAATAAATGTCTCATTCGAAGGAGAAACAAAAAATATTTGGTCGATTTCTGCATAAGACAAAACTGGCAAGTACAATCCAATCTCTCAAAAATGAGTTGAATGACTTGAGATCAAAATGAATCTTGTGGAATAAACCACATTTTTGACAGGAGAAGAAAGTTAAGTTTTGAGAGGGGAGGAAAGTAGAGTTTTTTTGAGAGGGGAATAGACCACATTTTTTTTACAGGGGAGGATAGGTAAGTTTTGATAGGGGAGGAAACCACATTTTTGACAGGGTAGGAAAGTAGAGTCTTTTTTAAAAGCAAAAATTAAAAAAATAATGACACTGATTTATAATTGAAAGAGTCTAAAGAAAAAAAAATTTTCTGATTATCAATATGATCAATAGCTAAACACTAATTGATGTATTTCAGATAAAGACAAACAAAAAAGCATAATAGCCTTATGCTATTTATTTTAGATGTGTTAACTCCCTTTACAGGTTACTCCCTAGACACAGACAGATTGGACATTCTAAATCTGTACCCTGGGATACAGATATAGTGGCCGGGGATGGGGGATGGGGAGGTAGTGGGTCCTTTTGATAGTGAATAAAAAAAAGATAGGTAACTAGTGTGCCAATCACATTACAGTATAGCTAGTAAAGATAATTAGTGCCTAATTATATTGTTATAGATGAGGTAGAGTGAGTAGGGGTGACCATGTGTGACTAGTGGTCAAGTCCGGCATACAGCATGCAATCAAGGGTGATGAGGAACAGCTATTCGAGAATGCACTTATGTGAACACTCAGCGTGCAGATCACCCTTGATAATATATTGTAAACCTGTTCCAACGGACTAACCATTTTTTCCATGTAAGACCTTTTTGAATTTTGTTTATGCTGTGGGGCGAATATGACCTGAGCGAGTATGTTGGTGTGTTAAGTAACTGGAATTATGATCATTGATTTTTCAACAGAGGATTGTTTTCTTTAATTGGTTTTTGTGAATCGGGATATGTAAATTTCATTAGGAGTACTGTGAAATTATTTCTTTTTACTGAGAGTATTGACTGTTCATAAAAGTAAAGTAAAGTTCCCCTTTCAGACCTTATGGTCTATATGGCAGATGATGTAAAGGTCATCTGTTTCTGTGGCCCACGGTTAACGAGGGCGTCATGTGGCCAGCACAACGACCAACCGCCTTTACTTTTCCCTTACTAATGTCAGGTAACCATTAGAGCTGAGTGGACTCAGAGGCGCCCGAAGATCCCGAAATTAAAAATCCCAGTCTTCACCAGGATTCAAGCCCCGGTCCCCGGTTCGGAAGCCAAGCGCCTTACCGCTCAGCCACCGTGCCTCCGTTGACTGTTCACAGTTGGATTGTATTTCTGCAATCAGAAAGATATCTAAATCGGTGAGTTACTTTCTTTAGTCCACTACCACATCGTAACAATAGAAATGTTTCAGAAGGGACTGGCAACAGGTCCATGGTATCTATTGTTCTCCAGAAGTATTCAGTACAGCATAAGACAGTTCAATTCAGTACTGTCCAGTACAGTTCAATTCCACTCAGTGTTTAGAGATTCTTACAGTGTTAATTAGTTACAGTTAATAAATACTTGAGTTGTCAAGTTCTTTGAGTCGGTGGTAACTGTGTGGTTTGCATGTAGCATAAGAAAGGAAAGAGAAGCAGCTATATGTTAATTAACATTTACTGATTTGTCTTCTTTTGGGACATTGACAACAGTCGTGAGACTCACTTCGACTCCACTGGAAAAGGCTCATACAAAAATTTCTTGTAGAAATGTTTTTTCACGTCATGGACAAGAATAACTGCCACTCCTTGGTCATCAAACTGGGGGCGTCCAGCTCTCCCCATCATTTGAAGAACATCTGGTGAGTTAGATCAAAAAAATAACTTAAAAGTAATCATTATACAAATAAAAAAGTCAAAAACGTTTTGATTTATTAAATAATTTTTTTTTCTGAAAAAATAATTTAAAACTATTAGAAAGTTAGATGAGCATCTTCATGTATATATAATATTCCTACCCATGGAATTTGTAATTAAAAAAATAAGGGAGGGTTGGTCAAGATTGGATTTCTCCACATAGCCAATGAAGAGATTTAATGTGTAAATAGGCAGGTCTGCCCTGAGCTCCTTGCAGCATATGATACCCAGGTAATTAAACAGGATATTTAAAAGAAATTTCCCCTTTCAGACCTTGCAATCTATTATGTGAAGGTCAATCATCTGTTTCTGTGGCCCACAGGGTATATGCTTCTTTTTCATTTGATTACCTGCAGTGGAAGTCTGCAGACCCTGTCCCCTATCACTAACATAGCTCCAAAGAATTGTAATTAATAGACATATAAAGAAAGCATAAAGGCCCAATTCATATTGCTGTTGATGTTATTGGAACTGTGTCTGTTTTTCAGTGCTGCAAGTGTTGCAGAACCTCTACAAGGATGTCTCCAGTGCGGTGTACTTCAACAATAATATTGGGAACTAGTTCAAAACCACAGTTGGAGTAAGACACGGCTGCCTACTTTCACCAACACTCTTCAATATCTTCCTTGAAAGGATAATGGAAGATGCTCTCGAGGGCTATGAAGGTACTGTTAGCATTGTAGGAAGAAGAATTACAAACTTGCGCTTTGCAGATGACATTGATGGCCTAACAGGGACAGAAAAAGAACTAGCTAACCTGGTGATGCGCATTGACTTCCACAGCATATGGCATGCAAATAAATGCAGAAAAAAAAACAAATTTTGACAAATAGCCAACAGGGCTTTAAAAGGGGCATCAGTATTAGAGGTGAAACTAAACCCAAACTATTGGCACAGTCCACAGCAGCCCTTTCAAAACTTAAAATAATATGGAAAGACAAGGGCTTAGCCCTCGGCACCAAAATCAGACTGATGCGCTCCCTGGCCATGGCCACATTTTTATATGCTTGTGAGTCTTTCACGCTGACTGCAGAGCTAGAGAGGAGGATCCTAGCAATGGAATTGAGATGCTACAGAAGGATCCTAGGTATCACATTCAAAGACCGCATCTCAAACCAAGACATTAGAGACAGGGTTACTGCAGCTGAAGAGCTTTTTGTTGGATAAAAGCCTTTCCAACGATCAATGGGATTATGGCGCATTCTGCGCCAATTCCCTGCTGGACTTTATCTACGGTGTTGCAGTGAGAGTTAGCATTATTAAGGACAATTGTTTATGTTGTTGAACTATTGGTGCTACAGCAATTGTTGCAAATGTTGGTTTTGTTGGTGTACTGTTGTTGTGCTAGCCAAACTATAATAACTGTGGATGAAATATGGAGCTGAGGTCTGCCCCACAAATTCTGTGTTTGAAAGTGAAAGGAGATTTGGAATTAGCATTCATAATTTGATGACCAATCTTAGTACAAAAAACACCCAGAGCTAACATTTAATAAGAAAGAAGAAAAAAAATAAAAATGCAGTATTAAAAACACAATATCTCCTTTATACAACTTATAGGGCGACTGTTTTTCTCTAACTAACTAATGAATGTTGGATTATAAAAACAATGGGACATTTTTACCCCCCCCCCCCTTCCCCGAGAAAGAATCTTGGTTAAACGAATGCATAGCTCTACTTGACTTTATAATATTCTAACGACAGGCATTTAGATCTAGACTAAGAAGATGATGCACACATTTTTCTAAACATTAATTTATTAAACTCTTGAATCAATAATGGCTTAAATTTGGAATTTCCCAACGCGATAGTCCTTTCAAAACGGATATTGGATCTAGACCTAGATCTAGTTCTCTAGACAAATTGGAATTTCTTTCCTTTTTTTACTTAAAAAAATTATAAAAGTCAAACTAGAGTTTTCCTAGCCTGACCAATGAGCTAGTAATACTTTTATCAGCAATATACAACAACTGGTAGATTTCAAGGAAAATTATTAGAGCCATTTTTGAAATAAGTGACTAGGTTCCACTCTCCATGAAGTACTGACTTGAAAAGGGGAATTGCACTTAGAGAATGTAGTGCTATCAACTATATGTCACGCAAACCTATTGTTAACCCCAATTCACATACCTTATAATACTAAATCGAAAATGGGAAATAGTATTGGATGTCAGCTCTCTGACATGGAAAAGGGGAGATAACAACGATAATCTAATTTTGTATTACTTTGAAATGTAGATTAAGAGGAACAAATGCTAAACTATATAAGCTTTTTTTTCAATATAAACCAGATGTTGCATTGGGGTGTACAGCAATAGACTTCATGATAAGTGTTTGAACACAAGGAAGAGGTTATTAAATTGAGAGAGAGACAGAGAGAGAGAGAGAGAAGTGTTCTAAAACAGATGTTGCACTCAGATCAATATGTCAATATGCAGGGGAAGACTGAAATGTGTTACATTACATTCAAGAGAGAATGAGGAATATCAAAGGGGATGAATATCACAATGGTCTTAAGTATGGGGGGGAGGGGGAAGAGTAATCTGTTCTCTGACTTCAATTTTATCTATAATCTATTCATTTTTTAAAGTAAATGATTGATTCTGTGCATTATCACAGTTTGCATACATGTTTATTACGCATAAACCACTACTAATTATTTCTAAACTGTTTAGATTTACATTGGCCTATTGTGTATTTGTAACTATGGACATGCATAAAAATATTTCAGAGAAATAATTAAGTTAATAAAAAGAAAAGTACTTTGCAGAAAAGAAAATTATTGTTACTTATTTTCAATTAACCTATGGTAGGTAATGCAAGGTATGGGGGCTAAAATCCCATTAGTTCATCAGCATTTCAAGCTGATTCACAAACACACTGCACGCACGCTTGCACACACACACTCCCTTTTTTAGGTATTTTTTTTTTACATACTGAAGTCTCTAAACCATCAAACAAATGCATAGGCTGCCTTGATTTTAAATGAGAACCGTAGATTCATTAGTAAAAATGCACTATTTTCAACATGAAAGAAATTCTATGGTCCACAGTTTACAAGGGTGTCATTTGACCACAACAACGACCAGCCGCCTTTACTTTTCCCCAACTAATGTCAGGTACCATAAGAGTTGAGTGGACTCAGAGGCCCCCTAAAGATCCTGAAATTAAAAGTCCTAGTCTTCACTGAGATTTGAACCTGGGATTCTCCAGTTCAAAAGCAAAGGGCTTTACCACTCTGCCACTGTGCCTCCAACAACCATAAAACACAGACATAACAAACACACCTCCATCTACAGACAACAACAAACAAAAAGCCATCTACAAGACATCTGTGTGAGCAACAAAAAACATACAAAGCATCTACATAGACAACGCACACTCAATTTATATTTATTAGCCAATAAAAACATATTTCATGGTTATTGTTTATTCCTATTTTTTTATTTTTTTTTAAATACAAAGATTTGAAAGTTAATTTTCATTTTTTTAAAAATATGATTTTAAAATTGGTATTACATGTTGCTGATACTATATCAAGAAGCCAGAACAAAACTCTGGCCCCAGAACCCTCCTACTCGGAAAACTGCCTATTCTGGAAACTACTGCGTGGTTCATCTCAGATATAGGATTTCTGATCTGAACCTTCCAACATGTAAAATGAGAACAAAAAAGAAGAAGAAGACATGTTGCTGAGCAGACAATGTTGATACTTAATAATGATAAAGATTGTTGTAAAATAAACTAAACCTGTGATTGGGAAGTCCACATAGCGCCTGGTTTTACCATCAAAGTATTCTGTTCCCTTGACAACCACAAGATGTGCAGGGAAGTTAACTCCCCAGGCCAATGTGCTTGTGGCGATCAAAACCTGGGGGGAAAAAGTCAACATTTATTATTCAACAACACATCACATCACTGAGCTCTAACCTTTAACAAAATGCTATTGAAATATTTTGAGTTGTACATCTTTTTATATTTGTTTTGGTCAAAGGATTTTTTTTTCCTCAAATAAAGTGGCAATTTACTACCACACATTCCTTTTGTTGCAGGGTCTAACAGTTTTGTAATGGATGCTGTTGAGAGGTATAACCTAACCATTTAATTCACAATGGATCCTAATTACATTTGCTTTGTTTTGTTAGCAACAGGCTGTGAGGAAAACACATTGTTTCATCATTCATATGTTGCTGAATCTTTACCAATTTTATATCTAATTTTTTTTTTTAAATTGGCTCTGTGCATATAGACTATTAATGGCAGTTGATAGTAACAATGTTCGAAAATTCACTTTTAGATGGGTTAGTCCTGAATGGTTTAGAACCGAAGGGAATTAATTCTGAGAAGGATTAATTTTAAGAGGGAATGGTACTGTGTCTTTCTACTAAATCATTTTTTTACTCAGGATTTTAGTTCTTTTTTAGGAGTGTAAAAAGCTTTAATAAACAACTGAGAATGTGAAACCATTTATGCATATAAAATAATATAAAAGGTAAACAACCTTTCATTTAAAATATTGGATTAAAGGCCTGTCTAACCTGTCCTAACTAAAACATGCATAGGACATAATCATCTTTTTTTTTTTAAATAATGGGTCTTTATTTCATAACAATTTACCTAGAAACTTAAATATATATATTTTAAAGTAATAAACAAATAAAGTAAAACCAAAATAAAATGTGTATATATAGTTAAACCAACTTGTATTTTCTGATTCACAAAGAGCTCCTCAACCACTTTTCTATCTCTCTCTGTCAAACCTGCATGATGAATGCCAATGCCAAAGGCCAAGGTCAGTTTTAAATTTGATTCCTTGACAGAACCGCAAATCTGCTCCATCTATTTTTATAAAAACAAAACAAAATAAACTTTACAAACTGCTTAAATTTTAAAAGATTAGTAATTTTTAGTTTAGCAATACAATTATAATTAACTCAGTTTTACAGAACAAGAAGACAAAACAAATACGGATTGGGCTATTTCTTAAGCCATGAATACATTGTTGCACAAAATGTACAGCTATTCCTCAAACATGTATAAGTACACCATTTATTAAAGGCTTTGCTTGCTGATATATTAATGCAAACCTTTCGCTGCAAAACAATTTCCTCTTTAGTTTTTTTTGTTTCATTTGAACAACAATAAATGTTGAAAAAAAAACCACAAAAAACATAGTGACGAAACAAGAACAACAAATTAGACAAGTAATTATAAACATGAGCTGATGAATGAAGCTATTAAGAAGACTAATTAACTATTTCACCAAGTGTAATAAATCATGTCATGTACTCAACACAGTTGTATTGGTTACATTATAATTACATTATTGAAAAAATATATAATTTACTTTTAATTAAACCAACAAAATAAAATGATCTCAACTTGTAATTACATTTTATCAAAGTGAAATACACTGTTTTGTTTTGTAAGTGATAAGAACAGCCCTTATGTCTTGACACTGTTTTGTTTTGTAAGTGATAAGAACAGCCCTTATGTCTTGACACTGTTTTGTTTTGTAAGTGATAAGAACAGCCCCTATGTCTTGACACTGTTTTGTTTTGTAAGTGATAAGAACAGCCCCTATGTCTTGACACTGTTTTGTTTTGTAAGTGATAAGAACAGCCCCTATGTCTTGACTATTTCCCCTCTCAATGATTGTATTGACTTATAATAGTTCAACACTTCCTAATCCAACACACCCAGAAATCTGAAGTGCAGTGCAGATGTAAATTCAAGTAATTAATGTATACAATTAATATGTCTATTTTTAGAGTGTAGATATGCTTAAATTGCAACTTAGTATAGTATGTGAAAGATGTAATCAAATGTTTTGTATTTCTTTATACCCTTGAAAAACTAAGTGCATATCTTTTATATGTATATCATATTTCGAATTTCTTGACATACCGGTATAAAGTTAAATTCTTTGAAGTAGAGCTAACCTTTGGTAATCCGATGTTTTTGCTAATCTGACACCCCTCCTTGTCCCGTAACCATCGAACTATCAAAAGTCAACTGTACACATATACATGCATAGTCTTCTAAAGCCTTTAGTATTTTAATTTTTTTATTGTTTGAATGTTTAATGACCTTCAACCTATCAACAGTAATACATCATATTACAGTTTGTTGTTTTATAAATATTTTTTTTTTGATGTGTTTTTTACAAGGTACAGAGGAAGGGACACTAGGAAAAGAATGTCCAAAGAAAATCTGGCTGGACCAGGCTCTCTCTTTGATATCCTCCTTAGATCAGCTGCTGACTGGGAAAAGTGGAGGGATTTATGTGAACTGTCTCAGCACTCCTATGATGAAAGTCAAGGGGCAGATAATGATTATTAGATTTTGCACATTCTGTGTATTCATTTAAAAAGTAAATTTTAAAAATGCTAAGTGCCATCATCATCATCTTTCCTTTGCGTTCGTCATGGAACAAAGCCTCAGTAAAAAAAAAACATGCCAATCTCCACAGTTTCTAGTTAGTTTTTTAATGGCTTCCCAGCTCTTTCCTGTCCTCTCAGCTTCATCTAGTACACTGCATCCCCACGTTCTTTTTGTCTTCCTCTGCATCTTGTGCCCTGGGGGTTCTGATCTAAGGCCTGTCTAGCTCTGTTGTTGGTATCTTTTCTAAGTGTCATAAACAGTGCATATTAGGATGATGACATCTTTTTCTTTATTGTCTTATCCCCTGGGGACAATATTTTAGGACTTGTTCAGTCAAAAAAGGCACAAAGAGCTTTGAACTTGGTATCATGACAAAAACAATTTTACCATCCCCTGTTAGATTCATACTTTCAAACTAGCTAATGATAAAACAAATCACACATACAGACTAAACTAATCAGCTTACAAAAAAAAAAAAAGAGACAACATTCTGTTAAGCATTTATTATTTTATTCCTTAAAAAAAAAAAAAGAGACAACATTCTGTTAAGCATTTATTATTTTATTCCTTAAAGGCATTTGTATTTCATAGGCACTCCATTTAAAATGAAACAAGTGCATTATTCATGGATATATTGCATGAACCATTGAGTCATTCATGGATATGTTAATTAAGGACAATTTAGAACCTTGTCTTCCTTTAGAAGTGGAACCAAAAAATGGCCTGACTTCATTTAAAGGTTAAAAATATGAATTAATGAGAGTTTTAAACTAACAAATTTTTTTTCAAAATTGAAGAGAAAGAAAAATTTTGGCTTTAAAATTTAACCGAATAAAATACTGGGCATGAAAAGTAAACATATGAGGTGAATAGAAAAACAAACAAACCTTTATGCTGTTACAAAAATGGAAACAAAGAAAATGAGACTTTGCCTGAACTAGCTGCTGGATTCTGAGGCAGCCTTGCCTCAATATTATGCCCATTTAATATTGAAATAGTTTATTAGGATATGTAAAGAAAAAATTATTTTATGAAATGGAATCATTTGATATGAATGTAAATAAATAAAATGGTTCATCCATTTTTTTCAAATTTAAAATTTAAATTTTAATTTCAAATTTTAATGTTTGTAAAAAAATGAAATCAAATATAGAATATAACAACATATACATAAATATATATCCAAGCACTTAAGGCTAATGAATGTTGAAAATGTACAATCAAGAGACTCAAACTTAGTCAACTAACAGGAGTCACATACTTAGGGTGAAAAATAAAGTAAATCTCATTAAAGTGCTACATCATCCATATTATGGAGTGTATGTTTGTTTTCAAGGTTACGAAGCAGAAAGAGAATTTTAATTATTTAGGTCATGTACAATGATGAAACCATGAGCTGGTCTGTCAAAATTTATGTGAAGTTAGAATCAAACAGGATACAACTCAGAGATGCCAGAGAGTAAAGCCATGCTTTTTTAATTTTATAGTAAGTTAGACTTTTCTTTTTATAAATATCATCTCATTATATACAGGTAACTATCAAATCTATATCTATAATAAGAAGCACGAAGACAGCAGCAGAGTAAAGGGTGGCCAATATAACAGACCAACATTAATTCACTGTAGCTGCATGCCAACAAGGAATGAATCAGTATAGTGCTACAGTATGTATCACAATAGGCAACAAAAACAAAAACTGACAATTCAAACCAAATCACTATTTTGCCAGCTCAATACTTGACACTGAAGGTGACAGAATGAACACATTAAACTGGACATTTAAACCCCAACAATATCACCCATGATAGATTGATGACAAATATTAATCTCACAAACAGATGGTAGCCAGTTCTTAATGAGGTTCACCACTAAAATGAATTATGCATATTTAAAAGTGTTTTAACATTTGACTTAAGGCAGCACTCTAGATCTAAAGATCCCACTAAATAACAACAAAAAAAACTTGTCTAAAATATCACACTTTAGACCAAAAAACATCACACTCCAGACCAAAATATCACACTGTAGAACAAAACATTAAAGTGTGGACCAAAACATTAAGCATTTGATGAAAACATCCCCCTCTTGACCAAAACATCACAAATTAGATGAAAAGATCATAATGTAAAGAGAAACATCTTTCAACCAGTGGCGTAGCATCCATGGCCCATGACCATTGGGGGCCCACAGACTGTGGCATAGCAACCATGGTGCAAAGGGTTCATTGCATTTGAGCCCATTTCTCAAGATTAATTGGGGCCTACCTGAGCCCAAGTGGACTAAAGCAAAGTGGAAAAAATAATTGCATTTTTAGAAAACCCAATAAAAAAATGTTTAAAAATGCAGCCATATTGAGATAAATGGTAGTAATTAGCTGTTCTTTTAGATAAGTTTTGTTTTTAAAAAAGCATTCTTTCTTATTCTAATTGTTACTAATATACCAGGTACACTACTGTCAAGAAGAAAAAAAATTGAAATATCTTTTGGTAAATGTACCGATGCATACAGACTACTATATTTTTTGTCACACTCTAAATTTCTCTTATTGGAAGAGGTGTGTGTGTGGGGGGGGGGGGCTCAAACATATTCTTGAACCCGGGCTCATGGGTACCTTGCTACGGGCTCATGGGTACCTTGCTATGGGCTCATGGGTACCTTGCTACGCCACTGCTTTGAACTATTTCCCAATGACAATTAGATCTCCATGATGTATATGATAATTTCATTGTTTGAATTGCTTGGAGGTATGTCAAAGTTTGTTTTGAAACAAATAGAACAATTGAATAGAGTTTATTACCAGCTATATCAACATGACTTAAGACTCAAGTGCACACACTTGTCAAGTCAAGTCAAACAACATGACTTGAAGACTGAGGTGCACACACTTGTCAAATCATAAAACATGACTTGAAGACTGAAGTGCACACACTTGTATGACTTGAAGACTGAAGTGCACACACTTGTCAAGTCATACAACATGTCTTGAAGACTGAGGTGCACACACTTGTCAAATCATAAAACATGACTTGAAGACTGAAGTGCACACACTTGTATGACTTGAAGACTGAAGTGCACACACTTGTCAAGTCATACAACATGTCTTGAAGACTGAGGTGCACACACTTGTCAAATCATAAAACATGACTTGAAGACTGAAGTACACACACTTGTATGACTTGAAGACTGAAGTGCACACACTTGTCAAGTCATACAACACACACACACCAAGGAGAACATTTGTGCTCAAAGCAAAGAATTATTTGAATTTTATTTTAAATGCAGATCAGATTAAATCAAATAAACAAACATAGATATAAGTTCTGGTCAGGCTAAGCTATCCTTTCAATTCCTATTTCAAAACGTAAGTCCTAGTCCATGAAAATAAGAAACAAATCTCACTAAAGAAAGGGTGGGGGAGAAACAATATCACAATTTAAAATATCAGTCAAAATGTAAAAAGCACTTTTTTTTTTTGGTGAATCACAAAATTGTTTCAATAAGTTTTTGCACTTCATGTCGAATGTTAGACAGCAACATATCTGAGGAATAATAACACTGTAAAGGATAATCCAATCCTATTATGTTCAGATGACTCTTGTCAGTTTAGAAAGATTATGTCCCTTCATTCACTGCTCTCAGCCTGCCTAGTTGCGTCTCTAGGTCAGTGAGTCCCTGATCAATCTGTTCCAAGGCTTGAAGCCGCCATTTCTCAGACTTCAGAAATGCTTCCAGTTCATCACGCGTCTCCTGCACAGCCTGGGCCACCTCCCTGCTACGGGCCAGAACCTGCTGCAGGCGTCTCTCCTGGACATCGTCTGGGTTGTTGCAGATGCTAGTGAAGATGAGAGCCAGGTCAACCAGAGCCACAGCCATCAGCAGGTGCCACTTGCACAGGGGTCTGATCATAGACAACAGCATGGTACCGGGACAATGGGTATGGGATGCACTCTTTATCACAGAAACCTTAGAGAGGATAATCCCTTTCCCACAAGAGGAAACAACTCTAAAACAAAAATGTCTGGTATTACTTCTCTTTCAAAGCTGTCCTTTCACCTTCAGTAAATCCCATCATGCTCCTGTAACAAACTAATAGTACAGGTGTAAGGGCTGGTATCCAAGAAGCATAGGAGTTAAAACTGATCCACTCCTAATTTGAATCAGCATTTTTAACCACAGTTTCTAGTATTTGCTAAATCTCAGGTCCTTGAAATACAGAATGCAGTAAACTGTCTGAATAATTCCTGTAAACAAAAAAAAATTGTCGTTTATTAAACAGCTTCATTCTTTTAATTAAATTATTTTTATTAAGTGTTCTACATCATATTAAAAACTGAAAGTAAAACGAAAGGAATAAAAAAATAAATTTAGGAACTTAACCACATTAAAAAAACATGTTTTTATTGAGATAAAAAAGAAGCAGATTATTCTACACCAGTGTCCTCCAAAAACTGCTCTCTTTACCAAGAGGTCCATATAAGACACTGGCCCCAAAACAACCCAATAGAAAAAAAAAACTATATGGAGAGCTCCCTGATTTGGAAACCACTGAGCAGTTCATCTCATATATTGGTCTAGTCATCTGAACGCTCCAACATAACAATGAGAACGCATAACAATGAGAACGAAGAAGAAGAAGAATTCTACACCAGTGTTTCCCAAACTTTTTCCTTAGCGGAACACTACGCACATTCTGAGTATTTAGCGGAACACTTTATTTTTTTAAAGAGATTAATTCTTGTGGTGGCCAACTAGTTAATTATTCCAGTGCCATAGCTTGTGGAACACCTAATCAGGATCTGGAGAACAGTAAGGTTCCACAGAACACAGTTTGGGAAACACTGTTCTAGACAATGCAACATACAACATAATTGAACCGCGACTCCTATTATACAACTATTAACAAGTTTTAAGTCTGCAAATACATATATTTAATAACCTAGCATGATTACTTAGAATATTAGCTCTAAGATATGACACAGAATCAAAGTAAACAAACAAAATCTACCCAAATTAAAACTTGATTCTTTTCTGGAATAGTTTTTTTTCTACTAGTCGTTTTGTACTTGTGCAAGGGAAGACAACTCTCTGAGACAAGCTAAAGCTATTTGGACAAAGTCAACAGTGCCTGCTGGTGTCATACACACGTACAGCAATCTCAGGACTAATAAAGTCACAACACCAAGTTGACAGCCATAACACTGACTGACAATTCAACAAACACAGACACTCAGAGCCAGTGGGGAAAAACAGATGGACAGACAAACAAACCAAGACAAACATATTAGCAGACAGAGGAACAAACGTATTAACAGACAGACAGACATAACTAAAAATAGGTAGGTTGGTGAATGAATGAATGGATATACAGATAGATGGATAGACAGATAGATAGATACCTAAAAAAAAAACTCTCTCGAGATATAAGCTCTAGGCCTGCCTACACGTGATTGGCAGTCATGAATTGGGTTGTAATCACATAAACACTAAAGCCTGACAAGCGCTCAAACCTGAAGTACCCACCAACCAAACATTCTTGCATTAGAACACACACACACACACAAGACGTTTATAGCTTCCCAAGATTGTAAAGGGAACACTCCGTTACGCCACGTTTGCTTGGACTAAAACTATGTGCTAAACCCAGTTAGATCTGGCTAGTTTTGCTTAATACAACAGCAGGACAAAGTCTGCATCACTGTTGATCTATTTAACCCGCGACACGCTTATCCGCACAAGCAAAAATCCCTCCAGAATAATTTGGATGACACACGAAACAAATGATCACACTTTTTGCAAAGTTTTTATCAACTCACTCTGTCCGGTAAAAAGTGTGTACACGTTATTTCTCCCACACCCAATCTCGGATCAAGCTGACATTGTGCACAATTATTTCTTTTACCTGACAACACAGGAATCGATTTTTTAAAAAAGCTAATTAACTATTGGTAATTAATTATTTTATTTGGTATCTCGAACAAGGGAAAGAAATTGTAATTGACTGATATGGTGGTACACGTTGAATTAGTCCTTTTTATACTTTGTATAAAGAAAAGTTAGCAATAGATAACTATAAAAAAAAAAAAATTTTCATAAGCACTTCCATGGCACAGTGGTTAGAGAGTACTGGCTAGAGTCTGAGGAGGCTTTAGCCCTCGAATTCAAATTCAGGTCGTTCAACTTTTTTTTTTATATAAATGCATTTAAAAAGCGATCAATGCAACCTTTACCCAGACACCCCATTCTTCTTTCTCCCCCCCCCCCTCTTTTTTTTTCCCAACTGGTCCAGACAAGCGATAGGATCATAGCGTATGGAGAAAGCTAAAAGCATGAATTTCGGTAAAGTAAAAACAAAAACACAAAAAATTGGTAAAAATATTTTTAATCGCAGAAATTCATTATTGTTAGTTTACAACTCTACATCTATTATAAATTTAAATACATGACTGATACAGACTAAATGATACAACTACTCTTTGAAGAAAAAGGTGTTTTTTTTTAAAGTATTTCTTAAATGTTTTTCTTGTCAAAAAAAAAATTACGAGGGCCTTTTCCATTTACAGCCCGAAAATTTATAACTCCATGTCAAACGAAATCAAACCAAATGAATCACACAGCTTTCAAAAGGACGCAATTGATCGTGACCTCCGTGACCCCATATCGAAGTCTCCGAACTGATCGTGACCTCCGTGACCCCTTATCGAAGTCGCCGAACTGATCGTGACCTCTGTGACAACATATCGAAGGTGCCGAACTGATCGTATCGTGACCTCCGTGACCCCATATCGAAGTCACCGAACTGATCATGACCTCCGTGACCCCATATCGAAGGTGCCGAACTGATCGTGACCTCCGTGACCCCATATCGAAGGTGCCGAACTGGTCAATATGAATGTACACCTTTCAGACCATGCGGTCTATACAGCAGATGATGTAAAGGTCCTCTTTTTCTGTGGCGCACGGCTGACGGAGGTGTCATGTTGCCAGGACAACAACCAACCGCCTTTATTTTTCCTTAACTGATGTCAGGTACCCGATAGAGCTGGGCGCCTTAAATCTCCCGAAATTTAAAATCCCAGTCTTCACCTTGATTCGAACACAGGACCCCAGGTTCGGAAGCCAAGCGCTTAACCACTCTGCCACCGCGCCTCCTGTCAATATGAACATATATTTAAGTCTGCTACTGGAATTGAGATATTCCGCATCCTTGTTTACAAAGCTTACATCAACTCACTCTGTCTGGTCAAAAGTTGTAACGCGTTATATCTCCCACCACCCATTCTCGGATCAACTCGAAACTTTGCACAATCCTTCATTCTCGTAGATAATACGCGAATCAATGAATAAATTAACCAATGAATTATTTTGTTTGATATAGAAAAAGGGAAACAACTTCTACATTATTGAGAGACACGCTTTAAGTGGCATGTTTTAGTATCTAGTCTACCTTTTTTCTTTTTCATATCGCGATGAGCAATCGATATTGTCATTATAATACAAAAAAAAACATTTAAAAAATAAACTATAATTGTATCAATTTGTTTACATCAGTCATGTAATTAAATTTGTAAAAGATCTAGATTAACAACTATAAATCTGTGCGATAAGAAATATTTTTAACAATTGTTTTTGTTTAGCTCTGTTTCTCAATACACTATGATCCTATCCCTTATCAGGACCAGTTGGGAAAAAAGGGAGGGGGGAGGCATATCTGGGTGGATTTTAACGTACTTGGTTTTTAAAAGCATTTACACACACACACCCACACACAAAGGAACGACCTGAGTTCAAACTCGTGGCTCACGTGCTAAGCACTCTGCTAGTGAGGTAATTATGACTAGAGAAGATTGTATAGTCATATATTGTTTCAATTTAGAGCGGCGACTTATAAAGGTGACTAATTCAGCTTATATTACCAATTCAGTCAAGTATAATTTCTGTCCCTTCGAGATACCGAACAAAATAGTTGATTACCAATAGTTAATTAACTCGTTGTTTTTTTAATTGATTGTTGTGTTGTCAGGTACAAGATATAATTGTGCAAAATTTCAGCTTGATTGAACATTGGGTGTTGGAGAAATAACGTGTACAAACTTTTTGGCCGGACAGACAAGAGTGAGTTGATTTAAGCTTTGTAAAAACAAGTTCAATCACAAACTTCAGCCCACCTTAACACACACACACACACACGCACAGAATCTCACACTCTAACGTTGTTACAGGACGTAGAGATCAATTTTTGTTTTAAAGTTCGACACACTGTTACCGTGACACGAAACAAAACGTTTTCAGACCAGATGTTTTAGGCTTGAATCGATCAAACCATATTACTGGGAAATAAAATGAAACAGCTGCCCAATCTAAAAAACTGACGCCAAACCTACGACCCTCGGGCCACATCCAGCCCTTGGCGTAGTGCGATTCGGCCTCTCGAAACTTCTGTCCACAGAACATGAGGAAGCCGAAGAGACGGAGTTTCCTCAAACTTCACCAATATGTTTGCGGTGATACGTCCTGTGTGACACGCGCGTCCGAAATGTATTCATCCACCAGGCTAAGTAGTGCACTAGTTCCATACAACAAAATCAAGGTGGACTACTACTTCTCACTTGAAGGGTTCGGACGAGTAATCCCAGATCAGAGATATCTGCACAGTGCTTTCCAGATTAGGCAGCTGTCCATGTAGTTTTTTTTATTCTCTAAGAGGCTTTTGGGACCAGAGTATCGCTCCTTTTTCACATCATTACTAATTACTACTTATTATTATTATTATATACAATGTATTTAAAATTGTGTATAACATTTGGGACATTGAGATGGGTATAGAAAATGAGGAGTGAATGTGGAGAGAGAGAGAGAGGGAGAGAGAGAGAGAGGGATAGATAGAGTAAGAAAAAGGGAGGGAACGAGAGTTACATTTTGCGAAGCGTTGTGATTGTATCAGAGGCGGACTCGGTGTTACGATCGGCCCGGGAATTTCTATACAATCTTGTCCACAAATATGATGGACATCCAATTCTATGTCTGCCAATCCTCAAAATCATTTTGTTAGGTTTGATAATGTATCGATAAATGAACGCATGCATACAATGAACACTGTAGCTTAATAAAAAAAAATATAGGCCTTATGTTGCTTTTTAATCGCACAAAGTGTGTAGGTCCTAAAAGGATGAAGCCCATAACTAGTAGCACTGTCTACGGATGTAGGCTATTACATTATTTCTGAAAATGTGTTAGATTAAATTAGTATTACACTCTAGAGTCTGTAAAAGATTTTTTTTTAAACACGACACTTGGAAGGCTCCTTTTACAAGAGAATAATATTATAAAACCTTTACGCTCTATAGTGACAGTCATGAGGCCCTTCATGTGGTCTACCGACCATTTGGGCACCGGCCAACCGGGCATTGGCCCGAATAGTCACTCGCCCATGGATCGTATGTTTAATAACTAGATTCATGCGTATAGTTTTTATTTGTAACTCTGACGCCTTTGTAGCACTTATGCTTTGTGTCCAAACAAAATGCAATTGTTTAATTATTCCATTGACACCCACCCGCACACAATATGCCCCACCTTTTCTATAACAAGCATATTTATAGAATATACAAACGACAAATGGATATGTTCATTATGTCACTACAAAAGGATATTCCAAGTGAACAAGAAGTGGAGGCCTTAAGATTTAAAGACTCGAGTCTAACAAGAACAGAAACAACAAAAGTTTGGGCGGATACGAGTATGTCATGTATTAGCAAAATACATCCGCGATTTCCAAAAATGGAGACAACCAATGGTCTCTCATTCCCCCCTCTTTTTTAAGGAAAGCTGGCACATTTTTAGCTGACAGCACCTTAGCAATCTGCGTAATGCGGTAAATGTTTTAAAGTGGTCCATTACCCGATTTTGTTGTTGAGTAAAAAAGGGGGTGGGGGTGGGGAGATTGTCTGGAAGGTCACTAGATCTGTTTAGACTAGTTACAATGCACAATGCCGTACAGCAAGCACCACGGGAGGAGTAATCCTTCTTGCTCTGTTGTCCATCGGAGTTCATCTCAGAAGGCGCATGATTCGGTGTAGAAGTATCTAATACATACAAGGCGCAAGATTCAGGCTAGGAGTATCTAATACATACAAGGCGCAATATTCAGGCTAGGAGTATTTAATACATACAAGGCGCAATATTCAGGCTAGGAGTATCTAATACATACAAGGCGCAATATTCAGGCTAGGAGTATCTAATACATACAAGGCGCAATATTCAGGCTAGGAGTATTTAATACATACAAGGCGCAATATTCAGGCTAGGAGTATTTAATACATACAAGGCGCAAGATTCGGGCTAGGAGTATCTAATACATACAAGGCGCAAGATTCAGGCTAGGAGTATCTAATACATACAAGGCGCAATATTCAGGCTAGGAGTATCTAATACATACAAGGCGCAAGATTCGGGCTAGGAGTATCTAATACATACAAGGCGCAATATTCAGGCTAGGAGTATCTAATACATACAAGGCGCAAGATTCAGGCTAGGAGTATCTAATACATACAAGGCGCAAGATTCAGGCTAGGAGCATTTAATACATACAAGGCGCAAGATTCAGGCTAGGAGTATTTAATACATACAAGGCGCAAGATTCAGGCTAGGAGTATTTAATACATACAAGGCGCAAGATTCAGGCTAGGAGTATTTAATACATACAAGGCGCAATATTCAGGCTAGGAATATCTAATACATACAAGGCGCAAGATTCAGGCTAGGAGTATTTAATACATACAAGGCGCAATATTCAGGCTAGGAGTATCTAATACATACAAGGCGCAAGATTCAGGCTAGGAGCATTTAATACATACAAGGCGCAAGATTCAGGCTAGGAGTATTTAATACATACAAGGCGCAAGATTCAGGCTAGGAGTATTTAATACATACAAGGCGCAAGATTCAGGCTAGGAATATCTAATACATACAAGGCGCAAGATTCAGGCTAGGAGTATCTAATACATACAAGGCGCAAGATTCAGGCTAGGAGCATTTAATACATACAAGGCGCAAGATTCAGGCTAGGAGTATTTAATACATACAAGGCGCAATATTCAGGCTAGGAATATCTAATACATACAAGGCGCAAGATTCAGGCTAGGAGTATTTAATACATACAAGGCGCAATATTCAGGCTAGGAGTATATAATACATACAAGGCGCAAGATTCAGGCTAGGAGCATTTAATACATACAAGGCGCAAGATTCAGGCTAGGAGTATTTAATACATACAAGGCGCAAGATTCAGGCTAGGAGTATTTAATACATACAAGGCGCAAGATTCAGGCTAGGAGTATCTAATACATACAAGGCGCAAGATTCAGGCTAGGAGTATCTAATACATACAAGGCGCAAGATTCAGGCTAGGAGCATTTAATACATACAAGGCGCAAGATTCAGGCTAGGAGTATTTAATACATACAAGGCGCAAGATTCAGGCTAGGAGTATTTAATACATACAAGGCGCAAGATTCAGGCTAGGAGTATTTAATACATACAAGGCGCAATATTCAGGCTAGGAGTATTTAATACATACAAGGAGCAAGATTCAGGCTAGGAATATCTAATACATACAAGGCAAAAGATTCAGGCTAGGAATATCTAATACATACAAGGCAAAAAATTCAGGCTAGGAATATCTAATACATACAAGGCAAAAGATTCAGGCTAGGAGTATTCAATACATACAAGGCACAAGATTCAGGCTAGGAATATCTAATACATACAAGGCAAAAAATTCAGGCTAGGAATATCTAATACATACAAGGCAAAAGATTCAGGCTAGGAATATCTAATACATACAAGGCAAAAAATTCAGGCTAGGAATATCTAATACATACAAGGCGCAAGATTCAGGCTAGGAATATCTAATACATACACGGCAAAAGATTCAGGCTACGAGTACTTCTGATACAAGACACAAGATTCATGCAATGAGTACTTCTGTCTGATACAAGGTGCAGGGTACATACTAGAGAGTAGGCCCACAAGACGCAGGTATCGAGCTAGGTGTACTTCTGTTACAAGGCATAGTATTCAGGCAATGTATTCTTCTGTCCGATACAAAGTGCAGGCTACAGACTAGA
Source organism: Biomphalaria glabrata (assembly GCF_947242115.1). Lineage (NCBI taxonomy): Eukaryota > Metazoa > Mollusca > Gastropoda > Planorbidae > Biomphalaria > Biomphalaria glabrata. Next base: position 43,646,734 of record NC_074716.1, on the reverse strand, counting down.
AGTACAAGGCGTAGGTATCGGGCGATGGGTACCGACAAGCAAGGCCATATTTAACCATAGGTAACACGGGCTTTAGTGAAGGGCCCATGTACAAGGCCGGCCTTAGGTAATTAAAGGCCCAAGGTGAAATTAATAGAAAAACAAATAAAACTTAAGGGCGAAAAATACGCAATGAATTAAAAACATTCCTGTATCTAGATCTATATTTAAATCAACTAATTAGATAAATTCATATAGCGCCGATAGCACAAAGGTGCTTTATGGACGATTCGTGACAGAAATAAAGTTTCGACATTTCACCAAAAGGAAGGAAACAAAGTCTTTCTGATTCTAACATGTGTAGTCTAACCAGTAGATATAAACATTTGTGACTGAACCTTGAATCAAAGAATACTGAAATCTAGGCAGGTAGAGTTTTGCTATGTTTGAGATTTGAGCCATGTTAAGCAATTTCTATAAAAAAAACTTTCTTCGAGACCTATACAAGACCCCCCAGATCAGAGGCCCAAAGACGGCTGCCTAGTTTGCCTATGCCCAAGGCCTGCCCTGACATGTAATAGACATTTTGAACAGACTAAGAAAGACTAGAACTATTAACATATAACGTTATTACCTCGACATCCCATTTGAGTACATGCTGCTGTCCTCTTCAGCACTCTGTTATCCACTGCCCTCTTTCTACACAGTCATACCCTGCACACTTTACTAGCTGTTCGCTCAACCAAGTACAACAATAAAAGTCAGCCAGCTTGTCCACACACCGCCACACACACACACAATACACTACTGGATCTAGTCACTCAAAACAAACACAGTTACAATCACAGCCCCCCCCCCCCCCCCCCCCAAAGAATATTTAGCACCGATATAAAAGGACTTAACAGAGGGTCCCAAAACTGCAAGTGCTTAAGGCCCCCTTCAAGTCTTCCGAAGCTATGTTTACAACCCTAACCCCAACCTTGAGGTGCGATCAAAATGCGAAGCTACAACCGTAGATAGTCAGTTGACCACACTGCGTGGATTTGTCTGGCTCATTAATGTGACCCACATCTTGAGTTCATTCTAAACATTTGAAACAATGCCATTTTTTTTAACACCCTTAACTCTTCATCTCCGTAATTATTTTCTGACAGAATTGTTCATTTTTCACATGTGTACATTCTACCCTGTCATGATTAAACTTCAATAACATTTTTGTCTGTAATCAGAAAACGTTACTTTTGATACAGAATTATAGGAGAATACATGCTCTTTTTATGTAACACAAATTAGAGGTTATAAAACCAAAAATTTATTAATTTAATGGGGTCAAATCAACGATACCATCGTCAATGAAAGGAGAAAGAGTTAATATAAGTGGCAACGGTGATAACATGTTTTGTTATTCGTGGAAACTGGTTCACACAGCTGATAATAATGCGGCCGAAACGATCTTCTACTACATGCGGCCTCGTCATAAAAACTTCTCTTTGAAATGACCCTCTGTTATAATGACCACTAGACTTAATAGAAGCTAGTCGTTGGAGCTCCTAGATACACTCGACTATCTAAGCGTGACAAAACTCTAATTAACCTACAAATAGCAACCTTTTTTTAAATAATAAGAATACACCTCATTGTTAAATGTTTCAGTAATCATAATATATAACTAACAACTACTGGCTTTAACATAGGTATATCGATTTTGTTTTGTACAAAGCTTATATATAGTCAAACTGGTCTGTCTGTCTTGTACAAATTTTGTACACGTCATTTCCCCCACCTCCCATTCTCGGATCAAGTTGAAACTTTGCACAATTATTGATTGTCACTAACAAATCACTAATCCATCAGAAAAATTGACAAACTATTTTATCGATTAGTCGTAATTATCTAACTTTGCTTTATACAGAGAAAAATACTAACTAAGAGGAGATAAGCCAGTGTAGAGAATAAAGTTGTCACCTAAACATTTGAAAATAACAATAGATAACTATAAAACCTTTTATTTTCATAAGAGCTTGTGTAGCTCAGTGGCTCCTTTAAGGAGGCTTGAGCACTCGAGTTTGAATTGAAGTCGAATAATTAAAAAAAAAAATGCTTTTGAAAAGCCAGCACGGAAACCTTCTCATAGATTCACCCACCCTCCCTCCCGGCCCCAATTATCCACAAAAATGATAGGACCATAGGGTATTGAGAAAGCTAAAAGCAAGAAATTGCACTAAACAAAAACAATAGGTACAACTATTTCCGATCGCACAAATGTATTATTTTTATTCTAAATCTATTACAAATACACGATCGATTCAAAATAACCGCTACAATTACACTAAGCTTTGTTTTGTTAAAAAGTATTATGTAGAGTGTAGATTGAGCTAGTTGAGGCTGCATACCGGCGAAAGCCAACGGAAATAACAAACAGTGTTAATTGGAATCGATGACAATAATCGGGGCCAAGTCTAATTGGAATCTAAACTAAAACTCTTAGTAAGGGCGAGCCCACGTGTACTACGGTCCCCACACACGACATCGATCTCTCCACAAGGTTGACCCTATCGAGGACCAACACAAACAAACCCGTGCAGTTAATGTACTGCATTTAATACTAACGCATCACCAGGGAGACTGCCCGGTGGTGGTCAGTGGAAACACCTAACGCTCGGAAACGTTAGCCCTTAGGAAAATATCACATTAAACCACCAATACATGTCTACATGTTCTACTAAATACTTACGTTCAAATCATCCTACCGAGGCCTCCTGCGAAAAAAAAAAACGCTAGCGAGCCTCTAACGTGACAGTGGTGTCTAGACAGTCCACTGCATGCGGATTTCACTCCTACTAGTACGCATTTCAAAACAATTACCCCCGTTACCCCCCCCCCCCCCTCGCGCGTTTGACAAAAGTGGTAGCCCGATCTGGGCCACTCGCAGACCTAACATCTATGCATGTCTAGGTAAGTCAATGTAGGATGTATTCGGGGGGAAGGGGGGTGAGAAAGGGGGGGGGGTTTGCGTTGTCTCCTTGTGTGACAGAACGAGTCATGTGGCGGCCAGGCTGAAGGAGACTAACATCATACCATCTCTCACCCTCTGCCCCCTTTTTGACAGTTATTTATTTGTGTCCCCGCCAGCCAAGCGGAAATTCGTGTGTTATGGTGGGTAGTAGCTGGAAGAAGAAAAAAAACAGCCAGGACAGGTGCGCGCGGGGGAGGGAGGGGGGCAGGACATTCTATAGATATCTTCACATATTATAATAAGATTATTTATATATTGTCTTATAGAAACTTTGTTACACATTTGTGCGCGGCCCAAGACACAACATCACAACGATAGGTAAGGAACTGTAAGGTCTACATGCAACAGTGAAGTATTCACATACACAGGTGTTTAACCTTTTTTTTATAATGTATAAAACTACCGGATTTCTGTAGAGAATGGGCACACTTCATTTATTTTTAACAAGCGAACTATTTAAAAAAAAAAAAAAAGAAAAAAATATATTAAAAAAGGAACAGAACCGCTCAATTACTGCCACTTCTATCAATACTTGAAGATTTTTTCCCCTTTGCAATATAAAAAAAATTAATTACCATAATTAATTAACTAATTGTTGTTGTTTTTTTTTTTTAAATTGATTCCAATGTTGTTATCGACAATAAATAATTGAGTAAAACTTCAACTTTAAGAATGGGAAGTGAGGAAAAAATGTGCTAAAGAATCCTGCCAAACAGAGTAAGCAAAGAATCCTTCCAAACTGAGAAAGCAAAGAATCCTGCCAAACAGAGTAAGCAAAGAATCCTGCCAAACTGAGAAAGCAAAGAATCCTGCCAAACAGAGTAAGCAAAGAATCCTGCCAAACTGAGAAAGCAAAGAATCCTGCCAAACAGAGTAAGCAAAGAATCCTGCCAAGCCGAGTAAGCTTTGTAGGGAAACAAAATACAGGCAATTACACTAACGAAAACATAGTTCACATATTAATTTTTAAAATTAAATTCATTTGACAAAAACTAAAACACACACACATTTGTATGTATCACAAAGATAAAATAGCTTGTTTTATTTCCACTGAGATCATATTACAGTGAAGACTAAGCTGTAGTAGATATAATGTAGTCAAATTATTAATCTAGTTTCACGTAAAACAAGATACAGGCCATGGCGACATTGAATTTTCAGTAGCGCTTTTAGTTTTTGAGATAAAATCGCGACAGAAGAACAGCGCAAAAACAATATCGTTGTTGTTTTTTTTCCATACAAGGATTCGCTAAAATAGAATCACAAGACACTCAGGGCGCACTCAGGTTCTGCACAATACAACATTAGTAAAACTTGGACATTACAAGCGCAAAGAAAAAAAAACACATCAGTGTTATAATGGGTTCTATCTATAGGAACATTGTCACGTGACTTCACAGCTTCAGAGTTGAAAGATCTATACTGGAGATCTCATTTCACAGTGACATAAGTCTATCTTTACCTTTATCTTTACCGCTCTCCTCTCCACACCTACAATACACTTTCCAAGTCAACACACTTAGTATGTCTAGGCGAAAAGGGTGACTCGTCACAGTTAGCTGCTTACTGTTGACACGGGTCAAACAAGGACCTATTCCAACCTCAAGGTGTTCACTTTTCAGCCCATACCTTTCGTCCAGATGCCCCCCCCCCCAGCTGGACGTATGGAAATCATTCTTAACGCCATTCTCTGCCAATGTTAGTTTTGTTACGGGTGTTCCTTCAGAGTGGAAGAAAATCTACATCCAAGCCCAAACCTGCCGCAGGACGACGAGGGTGGCAGCGGGCAGGGTATGAGCCCAGGACCGTCGAGACGACCGAACGACAACCCAGCGCGCGTACCGCACGACTGCCAAGACGTTGACACGATACTCTCTTTGTTAGCTCTAAGAGGATGTGAAGGGCTTCATGGTCTAGTCTTGATCAGCAAAAGCATCACCCAGAACAAACTACAACAAAAGGGAGTGCTCAGTTAATTCATTGGGCTCAGTCATTCGTAAGCTGGCATGTTAGTTCTAGTACCAGGTGGGCCTGCGAAGCCTCATAAAATAAATACTGCACTCTGTCTAAATCTTCGGATTCGAAGACAATTGCTTTTTACATGTAACAGCAACCTGAAGCTTTTTCATGCGCTTCGGACAGGATTGTAAAACCCCTTGTGTTGATTCATAGATAAAATAACAAGGCCACCAAAATGTTCCAAAATATATGATGAAACACAATTTACTTGATTTACAAAAACATACTTCTAGCTCATGTTAAAAACCATTTTCAGAACAGCAAACTAAAACATTTGTATCCAGACCATGAAAAACATCCATAGCAATGAATGGAGACAGTGTATTCAAAAATACGTCAACTTGCCCAGACCATGTTTAAAAAAACATAACCCTTGAAAAACAGATCCCTTACATTAAACTTAAATGTGTAAACGTACTTTACGAGTGTGACACCATTTACTCTACAGACTATTAGTTCCCAAAGGGACACCTCCAGCCCCTCTTCGCACTTTTAGTGACATAGGTGTATGGGGGGGGGGTCGGATAAAGACTTTGTCATTTTTTTTTTTGCGTTGCTTAGGTTGCAAGGAAAAATGCATGGTGCTTACTAAATGTCAATTCCTTTCATTTCGCGAAGCCTTGGGGGTTTCTCTAAACCAGAGATCATAGAATGAACCATTTTGATTTAAGACATTTTTTTAAAAAGCCTACTGTTAGTCATTGTTCTTATGGCCTAACAAAATCCTACTGATGCGCTGCGTGGTCGTCTATGCTTGCGAACCCGATTGGCGGAGGACTCAGACACTTGTACCATTTTACTAGCGAAGAAATAGCGAAACTTGTCCTCGATGTTATTGCTAGAGTTACACTAGCCTGACTAGGTTTCTAATAAATTGCATAATTTTAGTTATCTCGATGTTTCTCTTTTATGTTTCTATTTCATTCGGGGGCCAACGAATTCACTTCGCCTAGAGCAGGGGTTCTCAACCTGTGGATCACGACCCCCTTGACAATTTGCCAGGGGTCGCCTAAGACCATCGAAAATATGGACTGTTATTGTCTATTCTTCTATTGCTGTAAGAGTGTGTGTGGGTAGGGGGTCGCGGCAGAGTGGGGGATTGTAAAAAGGGTCGCCGAGCATAAAAGGTTGAGAACCGCTGGCCTAGAGCCTCCAATTATCTAAGGCCGGTCACTCTTGGACGCTAACTGCTAAATGAGAGAGAAGAATCCTAGCTATGGAATTGAGATGCAAGGATACATTTACAACGACGGCATCACAAATGACGAGATTCAAAACAGAACCACACAAACCAATTAGACTTCACGATGACCTGTCAAAAAAACACAACCTAAACCTTTACGGACAAATCCTTTAGGGACCAGGACCAGGTAAAGAATAAGAGGCAGACACAGAAAGTTACTGGGAGGCAATGGACGGGCCTGTCAATGAAAGATATTCTATTCAAAAGACAGGAACGGAGATAGTCGACAGAGGTCATGTGTGGTGCCCCATCGGTTCAACAGACCGTGGAACAGGTGAATAAGATCCAGTCAGTAAAAACAACTTTCCATTGTAGATCGTAGCGAGTTAATAGTCTCGTGGCTAGAGTTCTAGTTTTGTTACAACTAAATGGATACAAATGCAGCCAACATTGACACACCATGTATGACATATGGAGGCCAAGCCTTAGCCACCGTGCACTAGTTTACTTTCGAACCAAATGTATCTTCTGTTAGACTTTACCATACAGGCAGCACGTGCTGTTTGAATAATTTGTCTCCATATGGGGAAACCTTACACATGAACGAATCAGGGGAAAGAACACCACAAAACAGGGGAAACAACTTCTTCACCCACCGTTCAAAACAAACAATAGAAACTACATAACAAAATGGAACCCGACATCATCCATAATGTCATAAGGATGACACCCCTTAAAGTTATACAATTATCGTCGACCAACAAACAGTATCTCTGTATGCTTTATTGTCAGCGCTAAGGCCATCAAGACGGCTGATTGAACTAGCGTTTTTGTTTTGTTTGTTTGTTTAGCCTATATTTATAGGACATCACATTCCTGCCTTCCAGCGTACATCAGCTGCACCTGTGGGGCCCCATTGTGCGCATGCCACACCACTGCTAGAACGAGCAGACGACAAGGGGACAATACTACCGTTCAACTGCATGCCACCATCATGATTTGGGGGGAAGAAAGGGGTGGGGGGCGCGCCAAGACGTGTCTGCGCAAAAGAATAAAAATAAAAACGTGACTGGGGGATTTAAAGGCAGGTCAGTATTTTGTGTACTTTTTTTTTCTACCTGATTTGTTTAAATGTGTGTGTGGCCCTTCTAGCCCCCGCCCCCCTTTTTTTGTGTTTTAAAAGCCGGCCGTTTGTAAAAACACTAGTCCCAGTCGATCGAGAAGACAGCTTGTCCCAGTGGTTGAGAAGACAGTTTGTCCCTACAATTGTGGTCAATAAGTGAACACAAATCTAGTTCGGATGTGCCCAAGGTGCATTGACAAAAACATGTGCACGGTCTTTGAACAGGAAATTGAACCATCTCAACACACACACACATACACACACACCATACTCTTCGTGAGCGACACAATACATCTCTGTATAAAGAAACAAAACAGAAGCGCCCCCCCCCACACACACACACACATCCTCTTCTCTGTCTCTCTTCCCCCCCCCCCCCCCCCCCAAGGAACGAAATAGTCGCAACGAATTTAATGTCACTTTATGGAAAAAAAGGCACATTTATTAACCACTGACATCTCGATGTCGTTCTAAGACTGGCTATCTGGTAGTGCGGTTTGCGTGCTGGACTGTCGTTCGATGGTCCCGGGTTCAAATCCTGTCTGCTCCCATCCCCCGTCGTCTTGTGGGAGTTTGGACTAGGAAGTAAATTGTCTTCAACTCTGAAGGAACATCTGAAATATAAAACATTTGAACAAGACTAAATTGATCATGGGAGCTTTGAGTCTCAAAGAATCCCCCCCTCTCTCCTTTCTGGTTCCACCTTTACCCTCTCTCACTCTCCTTTATGTGGCTCCAGGGAAACAGACCCAGACGCCTTCCTAGAACACGTGACGTTGGTGTTGGTCACGAGCTAAAGGGCCGATTCATGCGAGGGATTGATGTTAACACAACCCCAAAATGACAATAAACCCAACAGGACAAAAGACTTCAGGACAGATGAATGTGAAGAAAGACGTCAGGGTACTGGTAGGCAAGAATCAAGAGAAGAATGGAGGAAGCTGGTTGGCAGATCCTTTGTGGTGCTTCAACTCTTCAACTGATTCCAAGAAAGGTAAAATCTTGGGCAGGCAGTACCACTAAAGGTCATTGCCAATGTCAGACAAATAACTCACTTTATTGTGTCGAACTACAGCCACAGGAAAAAGACAAAAATCTATTCACTGTCTGTCTCACTGGAGTAAAAAGTGTCATTTTTTTTAGTGAGCAAGACACGTCTCTAATAGTAAGACTCAAGTATTGAGACACATCTGTACAAGTAACACTCACCTAATGAGACACATCTGCACAAGTAACAAGTAAGTAATGATACACATGTACAAGTAACACTTAAGTATTGAGACAGATCTGTAAAAGTAACAAGTAAGTAATGAGACACATCTGCACAAGTAACAAGTAAGTAATGAGACACATCTGTACAAGTAACACTCACCTAATGAGACACATCTGTACAAGTAACAAGTAAGTAATGATACACATCTGTACAAGTAACACTCACCTAATGAGACACATCTGTACAAGTAACAAGTAAGTAATGATACACATGTACAAGTAACACTCAAGTATTGAGACGCATCTGTAAAAGTAACACTTAAATAACGAGACACGTGTTCAAGTAACCCTCAAGTATTGAGACACATCTCAAGTAACAATTAAATAACGAGTAACATCTGCACAAGTAACACTCAAGTAATAAGACACATTTTAAAAGTAACACTCAAGTATCAATTATTATTGAATACAGACGCTGCTACAATAGGCACATGCCGCCCCTTCCCTAAACTCATTCTAGCCAATCAAATAAACGTCTAGCGATGATCTCATCTTGAGTGTACCAGCACTCTCCTCTCCACAATGCAATATACAAACTATCGATTCAAGGCAATAAACCAAATTGTAATAAGATTAGAATAAGTATATTTTTAAAAAAAAAGGCTAAATGTGTAATTCTATACATCAATTTATTTTTAAGTATAATAGAAATTGGTCACAGATGTCCCACTCAACACTTAAAAAAAACACACACAAAAACATAAGAGTGTTAATCTAAGACCAAAAAAAAAAACAACATTAAAAATTCAAGAAGTCGCAGAGCATTAAACACAAAAAAACTTGGCAGGGAACAGAAACGGAAGGACAGATGACTCAGGGATAAAGAGCAATAAACATAAGAAGAAAAAAACAAAAACCGACCAAGCATATAGGAGCAAGAAATCAAAACATAAGTAACTCGTGGAGGTACAGCAATAAACTCACACACGAAACATATAGGGCGAGGGGAGTTTATGAGATTTTTTTGTTTCAATGATGCATTTAGTTTTCGAGATTAAAACGTGACATAAATGGACAGACTGACATGCAGATAGCATAAATACAATAGTGTTTTTCCCTACGTGAAAAAACAAAAATCAGACATGCAAAGGTAAACTAGAAGCCGAAGCACCAAGAACACAAAGTAATGTAGATTTGTAGAGCAAAGCAAAGAGAAACATAACACAAAAAAAGAAAAATAATAAGTGGGGGCTGTTATCTGTCTTATAAGGGAGATAACTTGTACTAATTTTCAGGGTGGAGTTGATTAGTTTCTGTGCTATTAATGACCTGAAAGAAATAGCATAACTCTAATGAGCTGTGGGTGTGCTCACGACTGCTAGACTCAAGGGGCAATAATAAATATAGTCATAGCTTACTAATTCAAAGTTAAATAAACTAATAAATACTCCGAAAGAAACAAGAATAAAGCATTTCAAATTTCATAAGCTAAAACAAAACCTAGAGAAAACCAATGAATATTATTATTTACATCTAGAATTGGCAGAGTTCAATCGCATCTTTGAAATAAAACATCATGGGACAATACTATAGGTATGTCTTGTTTGTATGACATGTTTGAATTGATTCTTCAGAATTGAAGATTATTACATCCTAGCCCAAACCATCCCGCAATACTTTATACTGCGGGGGATGGCGGAGGGGAGGTTTCAAACCCGGGACCATCGAGACGACAGTCCAGAGCGCATACCACAAGACCAGGCAGCCAGTGTAGCACAGTGATGCCCAAACTTAGACCCGAGGGCGGTGCTACTGCCCACAATGCATGGTCAGGTCGCAGAAGCTCGGTTCCATTCGGCTAGATTTTTTTTTCTTTTGAGATGATGCGGTCCGTGTAGGAAATTATAATATTATATTTGCCCATCACTGGCGTAGCTCATATATCTAGTTATCTTTTCCAGGGAACATCCTTCAACCTACATGATAGGCGCAAAATACCACTGACATATGTATCAAGATATCTCAACTGTCGCACAGATTCGTACAATAGTTCGTACACAGGTCTAGCCAATTAGGTGCTCGCTAAAACACGGTTTTGACAGACTCGCATCCCTGAACGTCGCAGTATAGAACAAAAAACGCAATCTTTCTATTAAGCCTTTGTACTTTATTTTTCGTTATTTCCCAAAAACAATATTCTACATATAAAGCTTAAATAGAGATAGCACGACCAAATAGGACTTCTGTATTTTAAAATAATATTTTCTTTCAACGGAGACTTTCGGAAACTGCATTGTGTGTGTGGTGCGCCGGTGTCTTATACCGTACATTGCTTGCCTTATGATTCAATGATACAAAAAAGGTGATATATCTAGAATTAACTCTTTCTCTCCTAACTGACGATATCAGCGTTGATTCCACCAGAATGTGGTAATTAATTGCGGAGAGAAATAGTTAAAAAGCAGAAAACTGTGTGGGAATGGGTCGATCCATTGAAAGGGGGGGGGGGGGCTAAAATATATAAAGTTAGGGGGTATCACTATAATAAAAAAAAAAGGGCCGAAAATTGCGTTGTCAAACGGGTCGTTCAAATTCAAGATGTCAGAGAACGTAACGCGCGCGCGAGACAGAACGAGATCAAACACTTAGAAATGACAAAGCTAGTCTAAGGGCGTACACGGGAGAACAAAAACAAGAGACGCAGCCCTAGACCGTACAAAGTAATTTATCTAACAAACAGCACCCACACGAACACACAGACACACACACACACACAGACCCAACAGATGTGTGACACATTCAGATGCAAATAATATGCAGGGCAGCTAAAACTTGGATCAATACCATTAGAGACATTATAACAACACCCTCATAAACGCTTCGATTGCGGTGATAAGGCTGAAGGTAAGAAAGCTAAAAATAGAACACACACACCCATATACAAAGTATAGCAGCCTTGTAAAGTTGTTGTTGCTGATAGAATTTGTAAAGCTTGTAGCCCAAACAATTTTATTTCATTTCTGATTGACACAGCAAAGAAAAATCATGCACCCCAATTCTAACATTTAATTCTGCAAACATTAGAGGCACTTATTTCTACATTTCTCCCCCCTTAGAATATTGAAAAATTAGAATCTTAAAAAAAGGCAACAACATTTAAACATCAAAGCTTATCTAAGGGAAATGACTCCGTCCTTATACCTATATCTCTCAATAATGTAGAAGTTATTTCCTTATTCAATATGAAACACAATTTATTACTGAAAATTGGTTAATGTATTTTATTGGTTCATCTTTTTGTTAGGTACAATAAATAATTGCTTAAAGCTTCAATTTTCTCCGAGAATGGGTGTGGGAGGAATAACGTGTAGGCCTACAAACCTTTTACCAGACAGATAGACAGAGTGAGTTGATTTAAGCTTTGTAAAAAAAAAAAGGAAATAATTATCTTCTCGTCAATTTATCATTTCAAGATTTCTATGAATCGAAATACAAAGAGAAAGGTTGTCGAGCAAGTATAGACATAGATCAATCTAGTTCTTTCAAGATGCGTGTGTCAAAAATGGAAACAAGCACAGCAGGCGTAAACTTACATCTTGTTCTTTCAAGAGGCTTGGGTTAAAAACGTAAACAGGCATAGCGTGAACAGACATTCGGCAAAAGCTGACCACGACTTCAATTTTGAGGTCTTTACCTTCGTCCTGCAGGCTTTAGGCTAAATTGTGAACATGTTCGGCTTTCACTCTATTGTTGAATGCAATATCATCGTATCCAGCAACCAAATCCATTCCTGCATATTTTCTGGTTTAAACTGAGACCATTCGTCATAGAAGACCTCAACACTGACCTGCGACGTCACAAGCTGTGGGCAGTTTAGACCAATAGCTCGTTGCCACGTCACAGGTCTGTTCGGCGTGGCAAAGAACTATTGGTATATACTGCCAAGGGTTCTGACGTTGCGGGTCAGTGTTTCGGCCTCCTATAACGGTTGGTCTCGTTTAAACACACAAACTCATTCAAAACCGATGTATTATTATGCATACAGCACCTAAAGATACGGGGTGAGATAGTGTTCCATTGTTTGATCTATAAACCAGAAATCTTTTACAGGACAGAAATGTTACACTTTTAAACAAAGTCTATCATGACACGTTAAACAAAGTCTATCATGACACGTTAAACAAAGCCTATCATGACACGTTAAACAAAGTCTATCATGACACGTTAAACAAAGTCTATCATGACACGTTAAACAAAGTCTATCATGACACGTTAAACAAAGCCTATCATGACACGTTAAACAAAGTCTATCATGACACGTTAAACAAAGTCTATCATGACGCTTTAAACAAAGTCTATCATGATACTTTAAGCAAACTATATCATGACACTTTCAACAAAGTTTATCATAAACTTGGGTCTTCAAAGTTGTTCTTGTGAAATGTATCACTCGGTGCTCCTTAATGAAAGCTAAATCGAATAAAATACTCAGAAAGACACAAAGATAAAGGCACATTCCTCGTTCCATATAGTAGGACAAATTTGTACAAATGCTCTTTCTTCCCTAGCGCTATTAGAGCATGGAATGGATTGCCTGAGCCAGACTGGAAAACCAGTGACTTGGCAGAATTTACGTCATTCATTAACATGCTTGACTAGATTGACCTAGGAACATGCGTGGGACGTAATCATCTTCTTTTTTTAAAAAAAATAACGTCTGTATTTCATAAGATAATGTCTGCGATTTATTTGTTCATTTGAAAACAAGCGTCTGCGTCGATCAACGCAAAATCATTGCAGAGTGGGAAAAATAGAAAAAAAAAAAAAACAGAAAACTTTCCATTGACTCAGACATTCTTCTCCCACAGTGCAATGGGATGAAACTATTTCCAGGAGTACATAATAAACTAGGGGAAATCTTCCCTAATGAATATGATGCTTAAACAAAGGAAGTATGTTTTATCAAATTGAAAGCTCATTCTTTTTTGTTTATGTCCACCTTTGTAATGGTTTCTCCTCCTTTCTGTCCACCTTTAACTCTTTCTCTCCGTAATTATTTACCACATTCTAGTGGAATCAACGTTGGTATCGTCAGTTAGGAGAGAAAGAGTTAAGCGAGCAGGTAACTACCCTAGTCAAGCTCTTGTTTGTTTAGTTATAACTACACATTGGACGCAAACTATGAAAAAGTTCAGAATCATCAGCATTGATGGTCTCCAAGTCTCATTGTTAAACCTTTCAAACATCCTTGCCTGGAACCCAAGTAACGAAATCTTTTTATTAGGTCCACAACTTTGCAATGCAGAGAGCTGCCAGAGACTGAGGAACTAGGATGCCTTAAATAGGTCACCGACTCGCAGCCATGCGTGCCTGGAAACCAGGAGGCTCTGATCAAGCCCAATACTTACAGGCGCTCGATGACGGAACTATAAATCAGTGTTTTACAATATAAATACCACATAGCATTTTTTGAGACACGGGTTCAAGTAATTAATTTGCTACCGCATACAACAGTCCTAAGGGACACAATTCACAACTAGTATCGTAGGGGACGTAATTCCAAACTAGTTTTTTTTTCTCTAAAACATGGTAGTAAGATCTATGGGGGAGGGAGATGGGAGGAGTTCAATTTCTATTTGTTCTGGTATGTTTTGACAACCTTGGATGACTGGTAAAGAATGTTCCACATCGTCGTAAAAAAGGCACTTAGGCAAATGATTGTTTGACAAGGAAGGAAGGAACAATTTTAAATAATCAACGCTGTACGGTCTACATTTCTTTTTGTTAAACGTTACATCTAGACACAATTAAGCTATTTAAATAAGTATTGAAATTAAATACAACCATTTTTTCTTTTGAATAGCAGGATAAATATTTAAGAGATTAACTAAGGTACAAAGAATATATTAGTGCATGAAAGAATTACATCACTGGGTTGTAAAAATTATTTTAAGCCACGATCTGTTTAAATGAAATCTATTATCGTAGACCCCCGCGGAAATCTCATAGACCCCTTATTATCTGAACACTTTTGTAGACCCCTTGGATGTCTTTGTCCCCTAGGGGTCTATATAGACCACTTTGGGAATCACTGCAATACAGGCTAGTTTCAATTCAATTAAAAGTGTTGACAATTGACAGATAAAGTAAACAAATACATATTACACGTTTATAAAAGCTTACCTTAAATAACATCTACAGCAAGTTCCCCACAATGGAATTTTTAATTAGCTCCCCTAGATGGTATCCACAAATAGATCCCATTCCAGGTATTAACCCTAGCCTCCTCACTTAATGCTATCAACAGTGACTGCCCCTTAGCGGTAACAACACATTTTGCTCTCTGGTATAAACTAATTAGCGTGGCATCACTGGTATCCACCATTAGTTCTCTAAATGATTTCAATAGTGGATGGCAGGATCTGTTAAGAGGGTTTGGAGAGGGCAATGAACTGATTTGATGTGGTTTTTAACAGGACTTCACAGACTAAAAAAAGTCAATGTTCATTATGAACTGAAATGTCAAAGGAAGTAATGTAGTAGATGGCACAACCTAGCATTAGACAAAACAGCATTTCAAGCAAACTAAAGGCCCTCAATTAGGTGACAGAGAACAATTCTTTGTAGCATTTGAGATACATCATGCCAATGGT
This sequence comes from Biomphalaria glabrata, assembly GCF_947242115.1. Classification (NCBI taxonomy): domain Eukaryota; kingdom Metazoa; phylum Mollusca; class Gastropoda; family Planorbidae; genus Biomphalaria; species Biomphalaria glabrata. The sequence continues at coordinate 43,631,549 of NC_074716.1, read as the reverse complement.
CAGACAAGCAAAGTTAAGTCTGTTTTCAACTAACGGCAACACATGTACCGGAAGCTAAAAATTGGAACCAGTGAAATCTGCCCATGTGGAGTATCACCAGAGAATGCCGACCATGTTCTCCAAAACTGCTCTCTCTACCAAGAGGCCCGTATAAGACATTGGCCCCAAATCACCCCCAATAGAAAGAAAACTATATGGAGAGCTCCCTGATTTGGAAACCACTGCTCAGTTCATCTCATGTATTGGTTTAGTCATCTGAACACTCCAACATAATAATGAGAACGAAGAAGAAGAAGAAAAACTAACGGCAATTTAAATCTGACCTTTTTTTTAAACATATAAAACTAAAGTCTAAAGATATGCCTACTTAGTTGAAGCATTTCGATAGTCTTTAAAACTCAACATAGAGAGACAGAGAGAGAGAGAGTGATATACAGAGACATAAACAAAAAAGATAGATTGAGCATGAGAGTGAGAGAGAGAGAGAAATAAAGAGAGAGAAGAGATATCTATAATAGATAACCCAAACATTGTCATAGTAGTGTAATTTTGTGTTGCTTTTTATTTTAAATTTGAAGAATCATGATTTTAAAAAAATCTAAAAACATTTACACCTTGACATTAATTAACTAGATTTTTTTTTTAAACTTACCTGTAATACTCCAGGTATCAATATATATTTACTGCATCCTCCAGCGTCCAGGTCTTGAAAACCAGTTAACATCCAAAACATGATAAAATCGTAAACCAGGAGTCAAAAGACTAAGGGCCAGCCAGATAGAATTTGAATTGCTGTTATTTGTAAGACAAATTGCTGTTTATCAAAAATTCTAGTGATGACTAAAAACTTATTTGGAGAATACTGAAGTCTGTGCACTTCTATGCACTTTTAAATAATGTCTTATAATTTAGAATAACTGGAGCACTACTGTAGTTGGGGTTTAGAGATAAGGTCATTCAGACTATTACATATACTTAAGATCAAACTGCTAAATAAAAAGGTATTTAAGTTAAAACCTCATTACATTTAGCATTAAGAATATTGTTATTATTATTATTATTATTATTATTCTAGCCAGCTTTTTGCTGCTGAGCTGTCAGCTCTTTTGCAGACTGTGCCAAGGAAAAATAGTGTGTTGTTTTCTTCAGTTGTTCAGCATAGAGTGTTGGTTATGTTGGGCTGGAGTGGTAGTAGGGTTTGCCTAAGGTGGATTAGGATTATTATTATATAACTTTGATAATTTTAATATACATTCTGTGCTAGTATTTTAAAAATATTTTTTTTAAGTAAATAGGAAACCATGTAATTATCTGCATATTTAATTTTGAATGGTAAGATTTACAAAGTTGTATTTTTCATTGTAAAAACTACCACACCAATATCAGTTACACTCTAGGCATAGAATAAAACTTTTGAGAGCATTGTACAGAGAAATAAAAGCAAGAAAGCTCGGATCATACAACCCTCAAAACACTGTCTCAGTCAACTGATCCTCATAAGCAATGCCAAAACTTTAATTTCTAATTAAAACAATGAAAGGAATGTTTATTATGTTTATGTGTGCTGGCCACATGACACCCTTGTTAATCGTTAGCCAAAGAAACAGATGACCTTTACCTCATCTGTCCTATATATCAGAAAATAAATTCTTAATACTTTTTTTGATACTTTTAATAGAACTGATCTAAAAATATTTCATTAATTAAGTGAAATATAACAGGATGGCCCATTACCCATGTCACATCAATAGAGATGTGTATTAATAAAAAGTCGGATTAAAAAAAATAAAAGACTCACATCTTCCTCTGGCAGGTGGAGCCACTGTTTTGGATTATCTTCTGCAGCCAAGTATGCTATCAAATCTAACGCTGTGAGTCTTGTCTGTCGACGTGAAGACACAAAAATGAGGACAGGTTTAAATGGAGAGTGGGACTTGATGGCTGGCAAGAAAAAAAAAATCATTATGTTTTCACCTTTTGTAAAGCACCATGAGAAAAACTTCAGCAAACTTTATAAAAATATAATAATTTAAAAAATTTTACGTTTAATTTTATATTAAGCATAATATTTATTTACAATTAGCTGTTATGTAGCATAAAATTACTCAAGAACACATATTAATAGAAGAGGTGGGGAAAAAAAAGAGAGAGGCCATTTTGGACAGAATATGACACCGTATTATCAAATGGTGTTTGATTGTAAATAACTTTCAATTATTTTAAAAAATATTTAAATACTTTAAAGACTTAAATATTCATAACCTAGTATTAAACACCAACTAGGCCCTTAGATTCATTCTCAGGGTATTTACTTTTTGTTTTGCACCACTTTTTTTTCATTTCCAATAAAACAGCCAGAATCGCCTTTTTAAATTGCATCCTGCGACACGTGCCATCCTCCCATATAGTATTCTGGTTGGAATTTCCCTTTTTTTTCCCACTTCCAATGAAATGGCTTCCCTAACATAATTTTGGCCAGTGAATTCTAGTATCTGTTACATTAATCAGAACAGCATGCTTTTTGGCATATATCAGCTTTTGACCTCTGAATTCTAGTATCACTCTTCTCCCCCTTCCCAGGTTATGTTTAATTGGCACATTGTGTGGTATGTATTTTGGACTATCATCTTGATGGTCCCAAGTTCAAAGCCTGCCCATAGTGCTTTAGGTTTAGGCAAGGATGTAATAATGTTCAAGTCTGAAGAAGCACCAAAAATATGTATAACAATTTTAGGCCAGGTCATTCCCATTAATCCTTTAAGGGCTATCTATTACTCCAATCTAGCAAATCCCAAATGGGATGCTAAAATTATACAAGTTACAATTAAAGTGTTAAAATCAACGTATTTATAGGCTAATTATAGATATGAATGTAATAATACCCGCTATGTAAGAAGCTTATACTAATGAATAACTAAGTGAAATTTTTTTGGAAAAAAAAATGTAAATACACAAGAACAACCTCTCCCCTCCCCCCACCTTTTCCAAACAGAGAAGTGTATTATAAATAATACTTTTAAAAAAATTATTGATTAACAGGCTCGCATATTCACTTTGAGAATTAGTTAAATTATTAGTTTTAGATCTAGAATACATGTTTATCTCTGTCTATTCATAATAAAATAATGCTTTAAGTGCTAATATTTCAAACTTTGAAAAAAAACAAATTTGGTTATATTAATTGCTTTTTTTTTTAATATGTCTAGATCTACATGGTTTTAAAAAAAATGAAGTAAATTTAAATAATACACCTTGGAGTGAAAAGAAAGTAGAATTTGTTTATATTAGACATTAGAAAGTCAGCTTAATGGAATCGTACAGGGATAAGTCTATGGATAAATAAAGTCATTTTGTAGAAAATTAAAAGCTGCCGTTTCTCTCAAGAAAGGTGCTATGTTGTTCTTAGCAAAAGGTAAGTTATATCAGGTTACATTTTCATATTTAATAGTCCATCCCAAGTGGGAGAATTAGTGATGAGTGATGAATGAATCAGGTCCCTTGTAAACATGTATTGGATATCATTTTTTTTAAAATATAGATTGTTTAAAAGTATACATTGTCAAATACATTGATATAAAAAAAATTTCAGGCATATTCCGATTCCTACAGTTAACCATAACATTAAAAATTAAATCTAATTGAGTAGAGATTTTTTGTCTTAAATAAGCTTTTTTTTTTTTTTTAATAATTATTTAATTATGAGCATTCAAGGAATATGGCATAGCAATTTTTCCCTGAAATAAAGAGGTGTCAGATTTCTATTGAATAGAACCATGTTTTTACCTTGGAATGTGGGTTTATTCATTGTTGCCATTCTAGGACAATAGTGCTGACCTGGAAAACCTTTCACATGAACTTCGAGTGGAACTGGGCGAACAGAAGGTCTGAAGTTGAACAATCCCATCTACTCACAAAAATGAAAAAGATACAAAAATATCGTGTAATATAGATCTAGCTAAAATTATTTATTTTCCTCTTAAAAACCTAAATATAGAGCCTCGTTTTCATACACCCCAGGTTTTCTTCTTTATTAAAAAAAACAAAACAGGACAAGTTTATTGCTTCCAAACAACAAATGCAGTTTTATATGAAGGGTAGACCAAATAATTTTAATCCATACATGTTCATTCTAGGAGGAAGGTGGCTGAATGGTAAAGTGCTTGGCTTCCGAACCAGGGGTTCCATGGTTTGAATCGTGGTGGGGACTGCATTTTTATTTTCGAGATCCTTAGGGCACCTCAGAGTCCACCCAGCTCTAATGGGTACCTGATATAAGTTAGGGAAAAGTAATAAGGCGGTTGGACATTGTGCTGGCCACATGACACCTTTTTAGCATGTAAATTATGAGTGAGTCTGGTGTGAATGTAAATTTTGGTTTGCTATAGTTATGTTTTTTTTGGTGCGATGCACAAATGGTAAGACAAATTTTCTTATGGATAATAAAGATATTCTTATGTAATAAACGAACGATTATTCATTCTCTGGCGCTGCCAGGATCGTGTTTCGTTAAAGAGAAACAAAATCTATTGTAGTCCCTTTATCAGTTTCCAGAGAGGAATTTTCTGGTCATGTGTCAGGTCTGCAGCAGTACCACCCTCTGACAGGCAACGAGAATGTTCCTACGAATGTTGAAGGTATCTGTGAGGTCAGTTGTTATTATCCTCTCAGTTGATATAACAATGGGGTATATTGTTAATTTAGATAACTTCCATAAATGCTTAATCTCCAAGCCTAGATTCCCATATTTTTGTTGTTTTTCCTATTATTATTATTAACAGTGGGCTACAGAAACAGATGGCCATTACATCATCTGCTCTATAGATCACAAGGTCTGGAAGTGGAACTTTACTTTTTTTTTTTTACAAATTAATTCCAAGTTGTAGTTTTCTTTTACCTCTTTGATTGCTAGCCAGTCTGCTAAATCTCTAGCATTGGCTAAAGCAGTTGAAAGGCCCACAACTCTGACAGGCTTCTCTGTGTGTGATGAGATGAAATTGGTTCTAGACACAATGACTTCCAGCACAGGTCCACGGTCATCACCTGGCATAAGGAAAGGTTTGACACACATTTAGACATGTGAATCACTTGTATAATAACCTCAAGTAAAAAGAATAAAACATATTTTCTAGATTTCATGTTTTGTTGGCTTAATTGCAAACTAATGTTGTTTTTTTTTAAAAAAAGGTAATTAGTAAATTTTTAAAGCAGTTAGTTGATGACAAAATACTTCAGTAAAAAAAAAACATTTATTAACCAACCCAGTAAGTGTATCTCATCGATCACCAGTAGAGCCACAGCCTTCACATAGCTACGTGTCTGCCAGCTTCTGCTGACACCATCCCACTTCTCTGGAGTGGTAACTATTAGATCTGCATTGGCTACGGCCCTCATGTCTGGAGTGACATCCCCTGTTAATTCTACAACTCTGAAAGTAAAAATTAGAATCAAATTAATACTTTTAGTCATCATTCATAAACATAGTTACATAATAATTGAATAAATTCTTTTAAAGTTTTATCTAATCAAAGGTGAAGTAATGTTCATCTATTACTGTCAATAATGATGTGGTCAAATCAAACAACCAATCACCTTTACTTTCTGTATTAGATGTCAGGTATAAATAAATCCTAAAATCACAGTTTCCTACAGAATTTAAACCCCAAATATTCAACTTGGCAGCCAAGGAAAAAATCCTTCAGCCATCATATTCCATTATTGAATATCCAGTTATTTGTAAGTGATTTTACATTTTCCGATAACTTACAAGAGTTTAGTCAAATATAGTGAAAGAATAATCTGCTTATATCAGACTTGTGTTCCAAAGAGATTAATTTACAATTTTTTAACTTAATAAAAAATATTGTACATATATTCAAATATAAAACAAAACTAACTAATTAACAGAAAAGTTAAAATAATGGATAATGTTCTAGTATAGCAGCTTGAGTAATTTTAGAACATGTTTATACTTATTTTGAAATCTCATACAATTTTCTTGTGTAATAAAACTATCTTGGTAAAAAAAAAATTAGTAATAACCTAATATTGTCAAAATATCTCAGAGTAATGGGGATAAAGCTATTTGATACTGAAATCTAAGATTCCGAAACATTCAGATTCAAAACAATGCAATTGCTGAACATTGTGCATCTTCTCAATATAAAATATATGAAAAAAAATTGAAAAAGATTCAAAATGATTGCAAGGATTGATAGCATACAAAGTTAGACAACTCACTTCTTCCCAAGCTTCTCTTCTATTCTTATTTTCCAATCCTCCATTCTCTCTCTGACGAGTGCTTTCAGTGGAGCAATGTACACAGCCTACAACGATGATATCAGATATTTAAACTTTTTAAGTTTTCTCCAAACTAGAATGGTAACATTAAACAGATGTTTTTTTTTTTAATCTGATGCTGACTTTAGTTGTTAAAGGCATTAATGTTTTTCTATCAAGCTATGAAATAAATACAAATTATATACTATCAAAATTACTTTGTTGAATGGTTATACTATGTAATTTATAAAAGAATTATCATTAGAGAAGTAACTTTCATTTTTGTCTACATTACTTTATTATTTTGAAAGATTCTCAGAAAAAAAAAATCCTTTGAAGTATTTTATATGGAATTAGTAATATTTTTTTAACAATAAAGAAACTAGAAATTAAAAAAAAAAGATGTAGAAAAAATAAACAAAAAAGTAATACGCCAAACAAAAACTAAATGTCAAAATCAAAGTGTGTCCTATTAAACATCAGAACACAACTAGATAGTACATTGCCATTAATACCTTAGCATTGGGGTATTCATTGAAGACTCTAAAAATGGCCAGCTCTGCAGCAACAGTCTTGCCAGACCCAGTAGGAGCACCAAGCAGAACATTGCAGTCACTGTGGTACAAGGTGTGGAAGATCTGAGTCTGAAATAGTAAAAAAAATAAAAAATAAATAAAGTTTCCATTTCAGATGTTGCAACCTATGGAGCATGTTGATGTTAAGGTCATCTGTTTAAATGGCCCAAGTTAACTGTCTGAAATAGACACACACACATAAACATACTTATAAATATGAAACATGTCCACCAGGAAATACATGCTACTGCACAATATGTTGTTTTAAACTTATTAAGTGAAACATAGACAGATACCTTCCATTCTTATTTCTACTTTCCCTTTATTTATGTTTCTTCATTTAACTCTTCATCCATTGAATTAGTATATTATATACTTATGAATTCCCTTTAGACATAGTGGTCTATAAAGCTTGTTTAGTGAATTTCCTTTAGAGACACAGGTTCATAGGTTTCAGCAGCCAATGGATAATGATGGTGCTTTGAGGCAAATATAAGCAACATTATCCAATTAGAGAACTAACTTTTTGAACAATATTTTCTCAGTTTTATTTAGAAAGATTGCAATCCTTGATGTAGTCAAGAATGCAATATGAAAAAAAAAAAAACAATCACTAGTATATAGAAGTCCATATCATTTTTTTAGGCAATAAAAACTAAACATTACATAATCTACAAAGTATACTTCATATAAGCCCATACAATATTCTTAACTGCTATACTTTAAGACTAGTATCTTATAATAAGAGATTTAACCAGCTTACTTGTACAGGATTGAAGTGGGAGAACTTGTACAGAGATTGATACCGCAAGTCTTTCAATGCTGAGATGGGAAGCGGCTGTAGGGTCAGCAAGTCTATTGAAATATACACATAGGATATGTTGAAATATACACATAGGATATGTTGAAATATACACATAGGATATGTTAAAATATACACATAGGATATGTTGAAATATACACATAAGATAAGTTGAAATATACACATAAGATATATTGAATATACACAAAGGATATATTGAAATATACACATAGGATATGTTGAGTTCACAGTTGGCAAGAGTTGAAGAGAGACATAAATCATTGAGATATAATCTATAATCTCTAGACCTAGCTGAACAAAAAAAACAACCATCTAGTGTTTTATGAGAGCAAATCGAAAAGTAAATTGAAAACCTTTTCCCACAAGAGATAATATTGAAGATACACAAAAGAAATCTATGTCTATGGCCTCTTTCAGTCATGCAGCAACTATGGATCATCACATAGAAACGAGATAAATGTTTGGGCATTAGCTGTGGTAGGAACAATGTTACCCACACAGCAGTTTCCCCTCCCTACTACTGATAATGGCAGTGCTGATACAAAAATATCAGTTTAGGATTGGGGCGAAGCAGGCTCTGCTAGGATGTAGCACAAGCAGCCTAAGGGTCACTGGCTCCAGATTTTTCCTCAGGGTTGACCTCCAAAGCCTTTCTCATAAATATTATTTTAAACCCGCTGTTATACATTTTAGAGTCCTTGTATAATTTCCTCTTTTTACATGCCATGTGCAGATTGGTCAACATGATAATATTTTGTTCCTATGTGTGCGTACCTGTGAAAGGTGTATAGAACAGAGTGATAAAATAAGTTTTCAATTGTGTAGGAAATATTGTGGAGGATTGATTTAAGAATGGATGGGGAAAATGCAAAATTATTAAGTGAATTCTTTGCATATTTGCTTTACTTTGTCTACTCCATTGATAAAATTTTTATAATAAAAAGTACTATAAACACTATCAATAGAACCACAATCAGTACAAACTTCTGCAGAAGTGCTAAATGGGTGATGCTGAGTACTTCTGACACCCATCTCAACTACCAAAGAAAAACAAAAATGAACAGTATTGGGAGCTGCCCTGTGAGAAACAACACTCACCTGTGTGAGGAGGGTGCTGCTCCGGCAGTATCAGATGCTGGAAGGACATGGGGTGAGTGTTGCTGCAGCCCAACCATCTGTCAGAAACAGCTTTCACATAGTACTGAGAGGGCATAGGTTCAGATATAGGGATTGTAAACACCAGCTGTTGAGGCTCTTGACTTAAAACCTGTGGGAAGAAAAAGTTTCATTAGCACATTTTAAATGTCACAGCTGTGAAAGACAAATCACATACTGGTTTCATTAGCACCAGGGCTGGCCTTAGGAATTGCGGGGTCCAATTTTATGAATGCTTGCGAGACCCCTCGTCTAATTTCTTTTTTACAAAGACAACTATTACTTTCAATTAAAACATTATATCAACAATTATTATGCAACATGCATAGGGAGCAACTCAAATGCACCAGTGGGTTAATTAAAGTTATGGCAATTGTAGGATACACTAAACATGTTAACCCTTTGTATGTCATACATCTTATAAGCCTGTGACAAAAGCCATGACTGATAAAGATATACTAAATGTAATTTGCGGGGCTCCTGTTAGGCATGGGGCCCAATTTGGAGCAATCTGTAAAATCAGTCATTGGTCAGCTCTGATTAGAACAATTTAAATGTCACAGTTGTCAATGACAAATTACAGACAGAATTGTACACATTATTAAAAGAAAATAAAGAGATTTCTTCTGATTAGTAAGGCAGGATTATTAAATTAAACAGAACTCAGCTAATCAAACACCATTCCATAATCTAATCTAATCATCCAATCCAGTGCTTCAGCCAATTTAAAGAAAAAAAATTGAGTCACTTGTATGATCTCATACACCACAGAGGTCTAAACATCTGGCCTTAACTTTTTTTTGAATTGCTTTTTGTATATATATATATAGATCAGATCTTTCATGCTAATGGCATCCTCAGCACTTTGGTTCTATCTTTTTTGTGAATATGTGAGGGATGGGGTATCTGAGAAGTTTCTGTGCTGCCTTATAAGCAAACACAACTCATGAGAGAGTCAGGTTTCAAACTTGAGACCCCTTGATAGGAAGCCAAGTGGTTCATGCCATTCAGCCAGATATATTACACACATGACTGTTGGGTATAACTTTATTCAATATCTAGTCTGTAGACAATGAGGTGCAAAAAGCCAAACTGAATACACTACTACATGGTGATCAAAATACCTGCTTCTTGTGCATCAGGAAGTATTCAGTGTGATAAATATGATTGGTATCAGGATCTTCAACCCAGATCCAGAAAGGCTCTGCAGAACCTCCGTGTACCTGGCAGGAAAAGAAAAAAAAGTTTATTAAAAAATAATAATAAAAATGTATTATGCCTCAATTACAAACTATTCTATAATACATTTAAGGATATGATATAAAATATTGTCATATTTCCCTATCAAAAGGACAGTTGTAAGCTAATTCTTCTCTTTTCCGCAATGAAAGCACTTAACAGGGTAAGTCCACATAGATAACTATCACAAAAGGTTACACATATTAATGTATTTATTGAAGCATTAAATTTTCTTTTTAAATAATTAGAAGTCTTGGGTTAATAACAATTATATAACTAAAGATGACTAAATAGATGGATTTGAGGAATCAGATCCTATACAAACTTTAATACTTCAGTATTATACCAATACTTTGGAGATGCTGAGGAGAAAACTGCCTAGAATAAAACAATAATCTTTTTAAGTTAAAATACTCAATAGAAAACACAATTTTTCAATCAAACATTAGCAAGAACTCACTCTAAACAATAATTAATGGCAAAAAAAAAAAAAATGAGTTGAGGAGCTACCTTGTCATCCCATCTGAAGTTAGCAGTTATGTCCAGTCTGACCCTCAGCACAGTCCTTGTGATGGGCTGTATAGATGCATCCAGTTCAAGACTTGGGATCTGGTGGACACAGCGCTTTATGACTGGACCCATCTTCTGGTGACTAACCAAAAGCCCTGAGCAAAAGAAAAGAATATGATACTAGAACTTACATTCACAATGATATTAACAGTTATTTACAGAGCAACACATCACAATATCTATCCTATCTTATATTTTAAATGATTTAATTACAGAGATTCCTTCAAAGATAAGATGATTACACACTACACATATTCATGTGTCAATTTAGTCATGCATGTTAATATGTGACTCTACCAAATCATTGACTTTCCTGACTGATTCAAGCAACCTGTTCTATGCTCTTCTGGAACTACTGAAGAAAGAGAACCTATAAGAATTTTTCCTAGCATATAGAATAAGAAATGTGCCTTTATATTTTGTTTTTGTACAAGACAGCAGTGAGTTAGCAGAAGAAAGTGACTCCAAAAGTTCTGTGTTAACTTTTTCAGAGAGGCCTTACTCTCAGCAAGTAACTTCACTAGTTCTGGAGAGTGCGGCATTTCTCTATGCTAGTAACTGGGAATGCAATATTTGTTTTTCACTATCCTTATAATGTTAAAATTTGTTTTTTTTCAATATTTCAGAATGAAATGTAGAATTATAATCTTACAGAATATCCATATTTTAATCAATTTTTTTAATACATTTTATTTTTCCCTACTCAGTTTAAACTTATTAAAGAAATATTCTCTTTAATAATTTATTTTACACTTTTGTAGCCAATTCATTTTCCTTTAAAATAAAATCAAATATGTTAGATTATATAATAAAATAACTAAGGTTAGTTCTAGTTGTGATGATATCTGTATCTTAATTTCTTGATATTTCTTCTTATCTTAACAATGGCAGTATAGCCAGTTAGGTAAATTGTTATAGCATATTGCTAATAATGTGAATGTTTACCATATTATTTGAACATAAAGTAGGAATTGATTTATACCTTTATTTTCCCCAACAAATGTCAGTTACCCATTAGAGAGGGGTGGAATGAAGGGATTTGAAATCCCAGTCTTCACCAAGATTTTAATCCAGGCCACTCTCAGTTTGGAAGCCAAGTGCTTTACCACTAAGCCACCACGCCATTATGAGACAAATGTAAAGTCTTGTTAAGATTTTTTGGCCACTTCTGCAATTGTATCTGTTCACCTCAATTAACCCACTCACCTATATCTTTAGAGTCCATCTCCTTCATCTTGTCAGGTAACAGCCGCTTGTTTTCCAGCTTGGTGAGGATCTCAGGGGAGAGCATGCTGAACTGTCGCATAGGATTCTCAAACCCCCACAGTCTCTTGTCCACCATCTTGCACATCTCCAACAGCCTGGAGGCCATGATGGGATTGCTGTTCTTTATAGCCATTTCAAACAGAGCACGCAAAATACGAGCAGCATTCTGGAATAACATATTTTGTAAATCTTAAAGTTGACAAGTCGAGCATATGGAAATGTTCGAGAGGCTAAGTGCGCTTGAACTTGGCTTGTCTTGGCTACCTAGAAGGGGGCTCGAGGTTCGACACCCGACTCGGGCAGAGTTGCGCTCACTGAGCGCCTAAAGGCAGCACGGAAAACCAACTCCTAGATTCCCCCTCCGGTCCACAAATGAGATTGGACCAAAGCGCTCTGAGCATGCTATAAGCATGAAAGTAGCGCTATATAAAAAGCTATAATAATAAACCAGAAAGAAAAAACACTCATCAATCCCAAATAAATTCTTAAAAAAAGAAATCAATTATTTTTTGAAGTAGTTCAATGAAAAAAGGAAACTTTTTAAAAAGAAAGTTTATTGAAGGGAAAGAGACACTAATTACTGCCATGTACATGAAAATTACAGAGTTTAGCTCCCTTTCTGCTATATAAAACAAAATTAATTAATTAGTAATGATTAACTAATTAGTTATTTTTTTTTATAAATTCATGCATTAACATCGACTATGAATAACTATGCAAAATGTCAACCTGATCCAAGAAAGGGGGGAAAAAAGGTGTTAAAGTGCAATAAAGGGGTTAAATCCATATATGCATTCACATTTCTCATTAAGTAGCATTTATTCCCCATATTTTCATATCAAACAAAATAATTAATGACCAACAATTAATTAACTAATTGGTTAATTTTTTGATTGATTCATGTCTTGCCAGGTTTAATGAATAATTGTGTAAAGGTTTAACTTGATCCGAGAATGGGATATGGGAAACAAACATTTTTCAAACAGACACACAGACAAAATAAGTTGACATATGATATGTAAAAAGGACTTTTTAAAAAAAATAATGGCATTTGTATAGTGATTGTTTCCTGCTGTAGCATGCCCAGTCCACTCTGGTCCCATCTCTTTTGTGGACATGTGGAGGCATTGAGTCAAACTGGCAGAAAGTCAGCTTGAGTCAAGATTCAAACATGAGCCCCTGGATAAGTGGCCAAGCTTTTATACTGCTCTTTAAAAAAACAATATACCATAATAAAGTAGACTGATCCCTCACTACTTTTGGGCTTTAGCTGTTGCAGTTGCACTATTTTGACCGATTTTTTTTTTTTAAATTAATATGAAAAATAATTTGCGGATCTTTGCTTTTTTTTTTTTTCAAGTTTCCTGTACAATTTGATTGGTTGAAAAAAAAAATATTCTATGATTAAAAAAATCAAAATGTATGAAAAAAAAAGTAATAATATCAATTTAACTGGTGATGCAATGTACCTAACCACAATTGTAAACAATACACTATTGCTTGTTTGTGTGCATTGCATCCCAGTATTGATTGGCTTGTTAACTTCATTATTCTATTATACTCATATTTTGTCTACTGTACACAGTACTTAGGTTCATGTAGCATAAAATCTAGTGCGAAGGTTTATAAAGCCTTAATATAGTGTATAAATATTTAAATAGCATTTTTATTTCATAGATTTCAGTTATCTCTGGTGGTTCCAGAAACATTTCCCATAATAAATGAGGGATCACTGGAATGAACAACGAAAGCATAAAAAAACTAAGACTGCATTTTAAATATTGAGATAATTATAGAAGGAAGAATAATAATAGAAGAATTTAAGAAAAAAAACTTAAGAAGGTATATAGCTAATTACTATAAAAATATATGATTTGATTATTCTACAAAATTGCTTTTTCATCTCTGTTATCATTATCTTTTGTCATGATTGCAACATGCCACCTGTATTTTTGATTACATAGATGTGTTAATGTAATAGCCAACACTACATTTAAAAATTGACAATGCTACATATAAACATCAGCAACACTACATATAAACATCGACAAAACTACAATTAAACATTACCAACACTACATATAAACATCAGCAACACTATATATAAACATCGACAAAACTACAATTAAACATTACCAACACTACATATAAACATCAGCAACACTATATATAAACATCGACAAAACTACATATAAACATTGTCAACAATACATATAAACATCACCAATGCTACATAAAAACATCTCCAACAAAACACATAAACATAGACATCCCTACATAAAAACATTGCCAACAATATATACATATAAACATCTCCAAGAACACTGTATACATATAACCATCACCAACAATACATATAAACATCACCAACAATACATATAAACATAGCCAGCACTACATGTAAACATTATTAACAATATAATACATATAAACATCACCAACACTTCATATAAACATCACCAACACTACATAAACAAACTACAGAGAAAATCGAGAAATGGTTCAATGTCATATCAGGTAGGTTCTTACCTGAGCAATATATGCCATGTCAGACACCAAGGAGAAAGAGTCCACTGAGCACCTGGAAATGTAAGACTGCAGCAATATGTTCACTTTGCCATGGGAGTTCTCCTTGCCTCCGAAGACAACCATTTCACAGCCATCACTGGTCAGCCTGTCCAACTCATCCATTTCATCTTCTCTGACCTAGATTATGTGACAGTCAGATCAAAGGAGATTACTATTCTGTTTTTATCAATACTTTCTAAACTTGACAAAATTAGAGAGAGATGGCAGCCCTCATATGCCAGCATTTAGCAAAATGTTGAACTGTAACCGAAGTAAAATCGTTTTTGAGCATCTAATAGCGATTCCCACTTTTATGGTAATAAAAACAATAATTGACATACTACAAATTCAGAAATGAGATGAGCAAATTATTCTAGTTCTGCATTATTCACTATTGACATTTTGGTCAAACCAAAAGCCCTAACTAATGACATAGTGGTCCTTAAAGGGTATGAATTTAGGGAAGTCTAGATCTGATGCTCAAATAGTAATATGGAAGTAAAAACTGTTTTAGTTTTTTCACTATATAATTCAAAATACAAAGGATACTCATACCATGGTCTTGTGTTGATTGAAAAGAAATAGCACCAGGAAATAATTCTAGTTCCTACATTTTTTTTTTATTATAATATTCCTTACTTTTATGTAATGTTTTAAAAGTGTTTTTTTTAAATGAAAAAATAGCTTACTAACTTAAATGTTTAAAAAATAAAATGGTTCACTTCCACAAAACAAAAAGTATCTGTTGCACCTAAACTTTGCAAGCCACAAAATAAGCTGAAATCAGATGTTAATTGCTCTATGACAGAATGACAGACAGAATACACAAAATATTTATATATTTTTGCTTATAAACTTGTTAAGTATTTTTCTTTACCCTTTTATGCCAGATTTTAAAACATTTTTTTTAGTATATTGTTGCTTAATAAGCACTACAAAATAATCAGTTGAAAATAGGAAGTCTGTAACTACCCCACTACATTGGGCCAAAAAAAAAAGTGCAGCTTTTCTCCTTACCTTAATCTGGTCAAACTCTTGTGAGCTAGACACCAGGTTTAGAATCTCTCCTTCTGTCATTATGGGTTTGGATTGTTCATTGATTATCTAGTAGAACCAAAGGAAATTTGTTTTTTACATTATTGCAGCTTAGACACTCAACAATATTACTTATTTGCATAGCCATTAATATTTCACAATATGCTTTTGTGTTTTTATTTAAAGACCAAGTAGAAAATATCTGAACAAGTTTTGTTAGCTCTAGGGTATAGCAATAAATTAAAAGTATTGTAGTATGAGCTCTGACCTCTACAGTGTCATATTTAATGTAGAAGTTGCTGGCAGTTCGTCCTACGTCAGTGGCAAACATAAACTGTGTTCTCTCCTCAAACCTAATCATCTTGGCTTTATCCAAACTCCTGGCCGCACTGATGATCAATTCTCTACGGTGCATCTCCAGCTGTGGATCATCCTAGAAAAAAAATTAAATAGAATAATTAAGATCTAATGCAAGTCTATTTCAATCTGAGTGTTTCAGTATAGAGATGACGGTGCAGTGTTCAAGTCTAGATGAAGATTCATTACTGCCTATTGCATAACATCAATTAGCTGTTTCTTATGTATACTACAGTTTTTCATTAGGAAATCGGTAAATAAGATGATTAGATTTTTACAGCAACTATTGTGTTTGTGCTGTTTGTCTATCTGCATGTTTAAAGCTTGAAAAAAACTTATGAAAATCTAGTTGAGAGGTCAAATAATTAAGGAGCTTAACATTAACGTTCCATTAAACTTTGTTACTAAAAGGATTAATTCAATGTATATCTAGAACAGCTTTACCTGCCAATAGTTAGTGGAGACTCCATACACCAAAGGGTTTTTCCTCATCCTAACAAACAGGTAGGTGTAGCTTAACCAAGTCACAGCTTCCTCGATGTTGGTTACTGTACCTAATGATATCTGAGGGAAAAATGCATTAACCATTAGTTTTGCCATTAAACAGTCTAAAGACAAAAAAAACCCTACAAAATCAACACAATCTAGCTAACAAACATTTGAGGAAACTAATGAATACAAGCAACCATGGGTTGGTCAAGTTATTACGTGATTGGCTTTTAATTTGTATAAATGTCAGGTTTTAGTCAAAATAGGGACACTGGAAATGTTGGCTTTATCCAACGTCAAGTGAATACTTAGTTGCAGCAGATGGAAAACACTTTTTTAAGTTGTGCTGAAAACACAGAACTTTTGATACTCGAGGTAAAAAAAATAATATTCTGAAGCCTTTTTACACAATGAAACTACAAAAAATCTTGGAAACAATACAAGACTAAAAACACAGCACTTACCTCAGCATTCAAATTGTCAGTGAGACTGTTAATGAACTGACTCTCAATAGGATTCTGTCGCGTCATTAAACTCAGGTAGTGGCTGAGCTTGTCATGGGTGGTCAAAATGGTGCCATGGCCAAAGGTGTCAAACTGGGGCCTTCCAGCTCTGCCAAATATCTGCATGACATCTAGGATGCCCAAGTCAACAAACGATCCTCGCTTGGCATCATAGATTTGTGTGCCCTGCAGATTAGAAACACAACCGTTTATAAAAGATGCCATCAAAATATAAACCAGACACTAAGTACATGTAAATATGAAAATACACAGATTAACCGGCTCTGTTTCCAGAAATGTATGCTAACCTTAATGATGACAGCATGTGCTGGCAGGTTTACACCCCAAGCTAGTGTGGAAGTGCACACCAATACTTTAATGTGTCCTTCAGCAAAATAGCGTTCAACTAGATTACGGTCTTGCCTCAGCATGCCTGCATGATGGATACCAAATCCTTCTGTAAACATTTCTCTCAGTTGTTTGTTGCGACTATTTGAGATCTAGACACAAGTAATAGAAATATATAAAAAAACTAAATATGTAAAATTCACAAATATTTTATGAGAGAAGTAACTCATCATGAATAAAGTGATGATCAAACAAATTTAAAACAAAAATGTGAAAATTGGTCAATTATATAAGAATAACATTCTGTTCTTCTCAGCTGCTTTGTACTGACACACAGGTTGTTGGTTATGCTTCGTTGTTGAGCTAATTGAGTCTGTCTGAGGTAAAATACATTGGGACATTCTAAAAGGATATGTTTAACAGTTTTGTAAGAAGGGAGCACTGTCTGCAGTGGGCTAGGTGTGTGTGTATTTTCATAGACATTTAGACCTGTTCTGAGTTAGAAAATTATACTTCTATAATTAAAATTCTAGAGTCGATATTTTTGTTTGATGTCGTTTTCTCTGTCAAAAGTTTGGCCTTTGTTTCCTTATACCCACTGAGCACTCCTTAAGACTGCTACTTAACCATTAAATGACATGCAGTTTACTGGTCTATTTAGCTGATCCATGGATGACCATGCCTTTGATAATTGGTCTAGCTTTCATTCCCCTTTATGCCAGTGAGCCCAGGAATCCATCGCAGTTTGACTGCGACATATATGCAAAGCCCTAAGCCCCCTGGATGTCAAAAGTGGTCATCATCAAACCACGATGGATAAATTATATATATATAATGCATTATGCGATTCCTAATTCTCATATTGACGCATGTGGATAAAGTGATCAATCTGTACTAAACATTAAGTGAGGGAAGATACATTCCTATTAGAAAAAGTTTTCTTACAGCTCTCTGTGCATCTCCAAGAGACCTGCTTTGGTCAGCCTGGAACAAAGACGAGTCACCTCTATTTTTAGCTAGCTCAATCAAGGTGAAGGCTGTTCTCACAGTTTCATTTCTTGCATGGACAAACACCATCACCTGGTTAAGATGAGATTAATGAATTGCTAAATCATTACCTAGAGATACCTAGCATTTACTGAATTATAAACACCATCAACGATAACATTTACACATTATTAAATCATTATGATTACCAAAAAAAAAAAATCATCTTTAATTATAAAAGAATTTTTAAAAGCTTTAAAACTAACAATGAAACAAAAAAGAAAGGCATGTGGATTATAACATGTTATAGTAAAGTTTCTCTTTCAGACAACAGACACTAGCGGATCCAGAACTTTGGAGTGGGGGGGGGGGGGGGATTTTTTTCCAAACCTTAACACCCCCCCCCCCAAACCCTTAGCATAAACGCACATACAGCATATAAATATATATATACACATATATATAAATATATATATATAAGAGATGTTACTTTCCGTGACACTAACATTTCTTTAAGTGACCAATGGTGATTGGGTAAAACTCTTCCATAGTGATATCATTTTTATACACACAGACACACACAGTGACAGACATAAAACACTGACCTGGTGACCATCTCGGACTTGTTTCACACATTTCTCATAACAAACGTCGTTGAAGTCTTTCAGCTGTTTCATTTTGTTGACAGTCTTTATACCTTGAAGGTGCAATATAAAACACTATAAAATTACACAGGAACAGTAGACTCAGTCCAATTATTTTGGAATACACTACTACTAGTCAATCTCTGTTATTGTACTAATTTCATTTTTACAGCAGTGATTGTGTAGACATAAGTTACTAGCTATGCCTCAAGAAAATATTAAAAGATTAGCCAAGAGTGTATTACCTATGAAAGTCTGCCCTAGTGGGACAGGACGGAACCTGCCATCAAAAAAGAATAAGCCAGTGTATGGGTTGACATTCAAGAATTCTGCAACATCTAAATAGTTTGGCAGTGTGGCTGAAAGTCCAACAATTCTGATCATACTCTGTGAGCTCTCCACCTAGAGCCAAATAAATAAAGGAGCATTAGTTAAATTAAAAATAGGCTAATTTAGATGCTCTTTATAAGATAATATTGAAAAAAAAAAAAAACTTTTTTTTGTCTTGCAGTTGGCTTGGAAGAAACTCTTTGTTCATACACTATTTTTTCTTTATCATGAGAATAAATAAAAAAAAAATTGCAACCAACCTGGCGTTTTGTTCTTGCTACTAAAGTTTCAATGACAGGTCCTCTATCATCATGCAACAAGTGAACCTCATCTATGATTAGAAGTCTAACCAGTTGAGCCAGGGCAACATCTCCTGTACTCTTGCGGGTGACCACATCCCATTTCTCTGGAGTGGTGACCAGCATCTGATAGGAAAATGTATTTTCTCAATGATAGTAAATTTAAAAGTAGGTGTTTCTAAGTTTTTCAAACAAAAAAAAACGTTTAACATGTGGGTTTAAAAAAAACAACACTAATTTTTAATCTTGCTAAAAAAAAATTAACACTGAAAACATTACAAATCTTATAACAGCTTCTCTATAAGAAAAAGTTTAACGTGGATTTAAAAAAAACACAAATTTTTTATCTTGCTAAATTTTTATAAAACTTAAAGCATTACAAATCTTATAACAACTTCCCAATAAGAAAGATTTGTAAACTAAGTATCACATTTCTGCAGATCCATAATGGTCAACTCATATCCTTTAAATATATCAGAATAGGAACAAAATCACTATCAATGATGATAATTATGGGATATTCATCCCTATAATCTATGTCTTTATTATTGCATTTCAATTGCACTTGCACTTGATCCTGTACAAGCTTTTTTGGTAACTTTAATACCTTATCAACATAAATAAACTAAGACTAGCAACAAACTTTGACCTTATCCTACTATAGAGCAGAACCAATGGCAATGTAGATAATGGAAATCCTGATGAATTTATAGTCCTTCCTACAAATACACAACCAGTTTATTATTTATGACAATAAAAGTGTTTAAGTTTTAATAGAATACAAGACACTTAAGTGTCAAGACTATTAAAAGTAATGAGATGGGAGCACCTGTGTGTTGAGAATCTCTTGTTTGGTAAGTGACATGTCTCCTGTCAACTCTTTCACAGTAATGCCCAAGGCTTGAAGTCTGCCCCCTAAGTTACGCACCATCTCAGCAGCCAGGGCTTTCATTGGAGCAACATAGACAATCTGTGAGAAATGAGACAATAATTATTAAAACACTTTTTTTTATACTGCTAAGAGTCAATAACATGTTAAGAGACATAGCCATATAGAAATTTATTTTGTTTCAACAAACTATATTATGTCCTTTTACTTCATCTAATCATGACTCACTATCTTAATGTATTTTATAGTATTACTTCCTTCATAGTAAATGTTACGTCTTAACTCATTCCTGAAAACAAAAAAGTAATCTCCATCTAAAATTGTTGTTGTTTTTTTTGCTTGAGTAATTTTACATTTGTTTTCTACTTTTATTCTCAGGACTTATAAATAAAAAACAAGCGAAATATTTTTTTAAAACAAAGCTTATCTAAAGGAAAAAACTCTGCACTTACAACTATATCCCTCAATAATGTAAAAGTTATTTCCTTTATTTCGAATCAACAAAATTATAAAATACCAATAATTGAATGAATAAAATGGTTAATTTTATTTTTCGATGCATGTTTTGTTAGGTACAATAAATAATCTGTTGAAAGTTTGATCTGAGATTGGGTGTTGGAGAAATAGCGTGTACAATTAAACCCTACAAATTAAGCTGTATCTGTGAATATTGAAGGATTATTTTCCCTTACTGGTATAAAACAAAATATTTGTTTACCAGTAATTAAATGATTAACTGTTAATTTTTTTTTATTGAATAAATGTGCAAAGTTTCAATTTGATCTAAGAATGGGTGTGGGAGAAATAAAGAGTAAAAACTTTTTACCAGACAGACAGACAGAGTGAGTTGATATAAGCTTTATAAAGACATTAAAGGATCAGACATTTTCTGAGCTATGAAAAAGTAAAAAGACTGTAAAATGATTTTTCTTCTAAGTTTTCCAATTTAATTTGCATCTACAAGGCAAAATTTAATTTAATCTATGAAATATTAATCCATTTATTTTTTATCAAAACAACTAAACCTATACAAATGGGGAGAGGGTTAACAAAAAATAAGAAATTACTTTAAAAAACAAACAAAACAAAATTGTAAAAAAAAAAAAAATTAAATAAATCTATGTGTCAGGGGCAGGTATGGTGAGAGTAAATGTGTTATTTCATTGTTGCTATTTTGATATGAAAGAGTTATATCCCATTGTTTTTATCCCCAGGTATGAATGTGAACAGTATACACATGATGTTTTTTAAAATGTGAGTCTTCCTTGTACGAAGTATGAGAGAGAGAGAAAGAAGTCAGTTGCTTTCTGGACTGGTGTTTGTGCAGTTAATATTTTCTGAGAGTGTTGCTGTCATTATATATTGTTTTGGATATTAAACTTATTATTATTTTCCTGGACACCTGGAGTTTCTTTGTGGAGTTTATTAGTATAAATTAATTGTTTGTAAGTTACCCCTTGAACCAAGTGAGAAAAGAACCTGACACTATGAAATTAATTTCTTACAGTTTAAACATAGACAGGCTGAGGTGAAGTATGACTCACTCCATGGCAGAGGTTCAAAAAAAAAAAAAAAAGATCTGAAATTATGAATCTTAAAAAAAAAATTACTCACAGATCGTAAGTTAAAAAAGACTGACCTTAAACTCATCTTTCTTAATGACACCTTGATAAATATGTTGTTTGACTTCTCTCAGAATGGTCAACATTGCAATGTTGGTTTTACCTGCACCAGTGGGAGCACAGATCAGCAAGTTCTCATTAGTTTTATAGGCTGCATTGAACACCACTGACTGAATACGGTTTAAGGACTCTGTCTTTGGAAAGGCTCTCTGAGCTATCTGTATAAACATATATTCAATTGTTTAAATTTTTCATTATTTAAAGAAGACAAATTATCTTATCTTATAAAATACAGACGTTACTTCAAACAAGAAGATAATTATGTCCTATGCGTCATGCAGCTAGTCATGGATGTTAACCAATGAATGCACTTACTAACAAAAACACAAATGTTTGTTTTTAATTATGATTAAAATTCTTAATGTTTAATAGCTAAATAGTTTGTTTTATGTGAGAGTTCCTATTGCAAAGTGTGAATCAATTATACGTTAAATAATAAAAATGACCTTAAAATCTATAAGGCAGATGATGTTAGGTCATTTGTTTCTTTGGCCAAGGGTTAAGGAGCAGGTTGTCGTGTGACCAGCACAATAACCAACCCCTTTACTTTTCCCCAACCAAAGTCAGGTACTTATAGAGTTGAGTGGACTCAAGGGCGCCTTAAAAATCCCAAAATTCAAAATCCTAGTCTTCACAGAGATTCGAACCCATGATCCCAGGTTTAGAAGCAAAGCTCTTAACCACTCAGCCACAAGGCTACCTTTAAAACCACTATTCTCTACTTCACTATAAAATACTTTTATGCACTCCATAAGAGCATAATTTTTTAGCTATTGTGACAATAAAAAAAAAAGATCATTTGAAAAACCTACTTCATCAAGACTGTCTATGCGAATTCTATCCTTGGCAATATCTGTTGGTGCTGGATCACTAGGTGGTATGCTAATTTCTTCATACAGTTTGTCATCTTTTCTTTTGAAATTCTCAGGCAATACAATCTGAAACAAAATTGATCTAATCATTTCATTAGCTAAAATAACAGTTTTTATGGATAGACTTTTTTTTTCATATATAACAAGTTTAAATGGAATATTGGTAGTATAATCAGTAGGATCATGGGATGATTTTTAAAAATCCTTCTAAAAACAAGCATTTATACAAGTTAAAAGTGCACTAAAAGGAAAATTAAGTACAGCAATGGTAGAAAATATGTTTTTAATGTAATTGCTTGACATCGTATTATTTCATTTGTTTTGTTTCATTTTACATTACAATGTTTCTACATTGAAATTGTAAAATGTAAATACAAGATAGTTTAAAAAAAAAGAATTTTTCAAGATTTATTCAAGATTTATGTAAACAAGTTTAGTTGGATTATTTGCCTGGAGTTACTGCCTAACACACCACTCCATCAAAACTATAAATTGTTCTTTTTAAAGCATCTTATAGAATATAAAGAAATAAAGGAAAATATGATGCACGCACATTTTTTTTTAACTTTAAAATTAACTCTAATGTTTGTCCACTAACCTTTGACCCCGCAATATAAGCTGACGACTGCTGAGCTTCCGCCAATGAGTCAAAGACATAGGGGAATTTTTCTTGTCTGATGTAGGAGGAGGCCCTTCCAGAAAATAATGGAGCACTCCTGGCTGCTTCCAACTCTGCCACCCTGAAATTGTACATCTGGACACTAGCACTAATACTAGACTGAGATAAATTTAGAACTAAAATTGACAAACTATTGTATACTATAATAAAAGTAGTAAAAAAAAATCCTCATTTAAGGCAAATTAATAAATAAACTATATATATATATAAAGTTCCCCTTTCAGACCTTGTGGTCTATAGGGCAGATGATGTAAAGGTAATCTGTTTCTGTGGCCCATGGTCAACGAGAGTGTCATGTGGCTAGCACTACAACCAACTGCCTCCAACTAATGTCAGGTACCCATTAGAGCTGGGTGAACTCAGAGGTCCCAAAATGGAAATAAAATATTTTACTTATACTCTACATAAAATTTTTTCATAAGAACAATCTTGCCTCCAAAAAAATAATTAGATTAGCTTTTTAGTGACAGTTCCTAAAATTTAGATTAACTTAAGTAACATTTCCTGCCTAAACAATCCAATTTTTACTTACAATTTTTTTAAAACATTATTTTTACATTTATTACTCTTGTGTATTTACTATTATTATTTGTAATTTTAAAAAATAGCACTTTAAAGTGTCAAAACTTCTTTGCATGGTGGTTATAATGAACCAAGTCAAATTTAGACTTTGCAAATAAATAATTAAAAAACACTTGACTACATTTAAATGAACCAAAACATAAAGTAATAACACACAGGAAACACAGTCAAAGATGAACTGATCACAGTACAAATACAAAAACTTATGTGATAACATACAGTCCACAGTTCATAAATATTAGAGAAATTAATTGATTATGAAAGGTCAGCATAGATTAATATTATATCCTAGGCTAAATGAAATTTATTAATTTCTTTGTATGCCAAAAGATTATTGTGAGGTTGACTATTTCCATACATAGAAAATAATATTCTACAATTAATCATAATTATCTTTCAATCGCAAAAAAGAATTAGTTATTTTTGTAAAAGTTGAGAAAAAAAAGCAAACTATAAGGACCTTACCTAGCTGCCCTGAGTTCCTCTGGTGTCATATCTAAAGCTTCAGCTATCTCATTCTCTTCCATGGTAAATTTGCCATCTTTCTTCATCAAGCGTTTTCCTTCTTTGCGCAGCTGTTTTGCCAAAAGTTTTTCTTCAACGCTCTAATAAGACAATCATACAATAATAGATTTTATTTTAAAAAAAGACACAGAAAAACTATGACATCTATCGATGTAGAAACTATCACTAAAGATTTTGTCTAAAGGGTGAACTAGTTCTGTTCGCTATGTACACAAATCCTTTACCTGAACTGTAACCTGGCAGCCATAAGCAGGTCGTTCATTGTCTGGTTTCTTCTCTGTAAACAAGCAATGTCTATTTATCTCTTTTTTGTTCCAATTAGATAGCAATCATATTTACTAAAAAATAATAATCCACGTGCCTGAATTGCCAATGAGAAAAATGAATACGCTAAATATTTTTAATAATGTCTTTTTTTAATACATACTTGGTATTTGCTGCAGTATTGCTCTGGTTGATTCTGCAGTAAAAGCCTTAATAATGTTGGCTCTATTGACTAGAAGTTGCTGGATCAACTCAAAGCGATCAAAACCCAGAAGATCAAATAACTGTTAAAGTAACATATAATGTTGGTTTAAAAAAAAAGAATCTATTATTTTAAGGATTTTTAATGCTGTTTAGCTTATCAAAACTTTACATGAAATAATGAAATCTAGAAATGAAGTGTGAATATGTTGACAAAAGTGTTCATCACTAAATGAAGGTATTTGATACTAGAGAAACAAACAAACAAAATATTTAAGACAGAACATTTTAAGTATAGTTCTGAAATGTATACCTCATTCTGAAGCTCGTCATCTTTCTTCTCTGAGCATAAAACATCATAAACTGTTGAGGTCAGCTCATCAAGCCCTAAAGCTAAGGTAGCTTCACTACCTTCAAAATATTTTCCAATAATAGCTTTCATCCATGTAGAGTCAAAGTTAGATGACCCAGTTTTGTTCCTCACAGTAGCCTCTTCTCTCTCAGAGGTGACCAGTTTATCAACATACTTTAAATCAACATTTTTAAAGCCAACTTTTGTTTCATCCTCATCGTCAGATGAAAGTTCATCATCTGATGTTTCAAAGGACATGGTGAACTTTATGGAATGTCCAAACTCTTCGTTAGTGGGTGCACCATCACCTAAAAGGACATAAAAGTTTTCATTTAAAAAAATAATTTGTTATTACGAATGATTACTTAAAAAAAAAACAACGTTTTTAAGCCACAAAGATTTAAGCACTTACAATAGAATGGTCTTACTATTTCATTTTACAAAAGAAAGTTCTTACCATTTTATGATAATATAATTTTAACTGAATATATAGTTTTATTCAACATAATGCAGGCTTGCATAATAAAGATAAAACAAAGCTAAATGGGAAAAATACATAAGTTTTGAAAAGATAGGCCCAAAGGTTTTTTGTACAAAAGTAGTGAAGTATGTTGACCTGTTAACCCAGAAACACAATTTCTATTTGACTGGATTAAAAACCAGGCAGATGTTTTGGTTTTACTTAACTACTGACTTTTTACTAACACACCAACAAAGGCATCATGGCTTACTTTGAAATTTTACTAAAAAAGGGACAGGTAAAGGTTACCATGGCCAAATTTAGATGTCTACATTATTTACTTTAAGATTTACAAGAACCAGAAAGATTTATCATAAAAATAGAAAAGAAAAATAGAAAAAAGGTGTTGACAGGATCTCCAGAAATTCATGCCAAAATGAACTTTTAAAATTATTTTAAAAAAAAACAGATTCAAATTCTTACCTTCTTCTCTTTGTGATGTTAATTCTTCTAGAACTGATGCAGGCAGCCACCCAATGATTTTCTTAACTAGCTGACAGGCTTTCGTGGCTTCTGATGCTGGGAATGGTCCAAAAGTACATCGCAATTGATAGGCCTCCCTCTGACCGACATTCTCTACTGACTTAAAGACATCAAATAGGAACGCTGCAGCACATTCGATAGTCTCTGCCGATTCTTCTGAACCAACTTAAAGAATGAATATAGACGATTAGCATATATCAAAAGTTGTATATGTCAATTTTTTTTTTTTGAACGAACAACTTTTTTACTGTTATCAAAATAAAACATTAAGGCAATTATTATCAAGTCAGAGAGGCTTTAGTCTTCGTAATAGAATTGTCGTAAATGAACTGGCGATGCAGGAAGGTGCAACCTTTGTGTGTGTGACGCAGACCAGCATACTGTGAGCAGTTAAAAGGAGACAAAGAATAACTATTTAAGAATGAACTTGTGAACATTCATCATGCAGGTCACCCATGATATAGTCAAGTGATCTTCTCGAAGGGACTGCAGCAGACCTTTCTGTTGCTTTCAAGAAGCTATCAGGGACTCTATATAATGAGAGTACAGTAGAGTGTAAGATGGTCAAGTTCAGTACGGTGGTTTAGTACAGTTATCAACAGTGAAGCAATTATACAATCAGTTTTTGTGCTGTTGCTTGTACAGTATTTGATTATTATTGCACAGTTGATAAAGTATCACATTATTTAAGCCCCAGTTTTCAAGTTCTTGAGTTCGCTGTGGGTCATGTTGTCCAAAGTTAGCAGATAGAGAGATAGACACGGTACATTAAATTACTTTTATTCTGTTCTTGTGTTGCTTTTCCCCTTAACATAATTAACTGTATTTAATTAGATATGTCTAACATAACTCAATTTAAAAGTATACCTTAAACAGACTGTCCTTGAGAACTTTGTATAGCTCTATCTTATCAACTTGTTTTGAATAGAAAATGATTATAAAACAATAACATAACTCCATCTTACCAATATGCTTGGCTGTGGTCAATAGCTGTTTCAATACATCCTCCACATCATGTGCACCAGCCTTTGCATTCTGTTTTATAACATCTCTAAAGCTGCGCCAGGATGAACTTCTGGATTTCTGCTTTTCCAAGGCTAAGGATTTACGCAGTGCCAAATCATTTGTAGGCCCAACTTCATCACTTTGAGAAACAGTTCCAAATGCTCTCAAGGCACCACTCAGTCGTGGAAGTTCAGGCATATCAGTTTGTTCTGTTATTATTTAAAAAAACAGGTTATAAAATAAAGTTTACATGACATCAATGAAGGTATATTTCTCAATACAAGACCCTCTGGAAAACTCTTCAATTTGTATCCTGATTTAGGGCAAAAACCCAAGTTAAAAAGGTACTAATCAGGAAACTCCTTTATGCTGATGAGGCAGCTACTGTTGCTGAATCTACTAGTCAGCTTCAGACCCTGGTTGACAAATTATTTGCTGCAAGCCAGACATTTGGCTTAAATATTACTCAAAGCAAGAATAAATTACTAAATCAATAATAAATCACACTTTGCTATATAGTAGTGAAATATGACCAACCTACTCTTGGCAGGAAAAAAAAAGCTGAATGAGAATGCTGACCATGTCTGCAAACTAAGTACACTAATGGGAGGCCTGAACAAGACACTGGCACCAAAATCCTCCAACACATCTCTATATATGGGGAAAACTATATATATGGAGAACTGCCTGATTTGGAAAACACTGTGTGGTTCAGCTCAGATATGAATATGGATGGGACTACTAGACTGAACCCTCCAACATAAAATAGAAAGAAGAACAAGAAGAAGAACATGTTAATTTCAAAATTTGGAAACTAAACTTACACTAAATACTAACTTTTTTACTTTAAGTTACACTTACACTAAAACTGAAATCTAGTCAATCTCTAACTCTAGATCTATATAAGACTAAGTCTAAGTTACACTTACACTACCAAAGTTACAGTAAAGTAATGGAATTCAAAAACTATTAGCCAACACCAAACCAAATAAAGCTTCTGGACCTGATGGTATTCCAGCAAGATTACTCAAAGAACTAAGTAATGAGCTAGCCCAAGTGTTCAAAATACTCTTTCAGGCTTCACTTAACCAGGGCAGAGTACCAAAGGACTGAAAAAAAGCTAATGTCACCCCCCTATTTAAAAAAGGAGAAAAATCTGACCCAGGAAACTACAGACCAGTATCACTTACCAGCATCACATGTAAAATCCTAGAACACATAATATGTAGCAACATCATAAACCACTTAGACAAACATAATGTCCTCACACCATACCAACATGGCTTTAGGAAATATAGATCATGTGAAACACAACTAATAGGACTAATTGATGATTTTTCAAAAGGTTTAGATAATAGTGAACAAATAGATGCTATCTTACTAGATTTTTCTAAGGCTTTTGACAAAGTTCACCACCATAGTTTGCTTAAAAAATTAAAATATTTCTGCATTAATGGTCCACTGCATCAGTGGATTAAAGACTTTCTGATAGGGAGAGAACAAACTGTAATAATAAATGGCTCTAAATCAACACCGATAACAGTAAACTCAGGTGTACCTCAAGGAACAGTCTTGGGTCCACTACTATTTTTAATTTACATAAATGATTTACCAAATTGCATTACTTCAGGAACAAAAGTCAGATTATTTGCAGACGATTGCTTAATATATAGAACAATAAAAACAACACAAGACACAGATATTTTACAAAGAGAATTAGATGAATTACAGAAATGGGAATCAAATTGGAGCATGTCTTTCCACTCAGAAAAATGTCAGTTGTTAAGAGTAACAAAAAAACTAAAACAAATTAATTCCACTTATCTTATTCATGGCAAACCAGTAACACAGACTAAAAACGCAAAATACCTAGGTGTTATAATAAATGAAAAACTGTCATGGAATCCACATATTGATGAAACTACAAAAAAATCAAACAAAGCATTAGGATTTATTAAAAGAAATTTCCATAAATCAAATAAGAACATAAAACTAAAATGTTATTTAACCTTGGTTAGGCCAATAATAGAATATGCATCCTCTGTTTGGGACCCCTCAACTCAAGAAAACATTAAGAAACTAGAACAGACACAAAATAGAGCAGTGCGATTCATAACAAACGAATATTCACATTTGACTAGAGTAACACCTTTAGTAAAATCACTAAATTTAGAAAGCCTTCAGGACAGAAGGCTCAAAAGTAAAGTAGCAATAATACATAAAACACTGAACCATAATCTTCAAATACAAAAACAAAATTTAATAAAATACTCTGAAAGACACAAAGATAAAGGCACATTCCTCGTCCCATATGCTAGGACAAATTTGTACAAATACTCCTTCTTCCCTAGTGCTATTAGAGCATGGAATGGGTTGCCTGAGCTAGCCAGGAAAACCAGTGACTTGGCAGAATTTAAGTCATTGGTTAATATGCATGACTAAATGCATGACGCGTAGGACGTAATCATCTTCTTTTTTGAAGTAACGTCTGTATTATATAAGATAAGATAAGAAGATAAAGTAACTGAGTAAGTCACATTAAAGTAAAGTTCCCCTTTCAGACCTTAAGATCTATGAAAAAGATGATGTAAAGGTCATCTGTTTCTGTGGCCCACAGATAACGAGAGTGTCATTTGGCCAGTGAGTATTGGTTTAAAGTTTAAGCACATCGGCACAATTTAGGCCATGTTGTGCCCGTAATCCTTTAAGGATCACTCTCCCTTTATATAACAAGGGCTAAATTCTATACAGTTAAATCATTAAAAACAAGGTCTATTCACTCATTTGGCCAGCCCAACTACCATTCATCTTTACTTTTCTCCAACTCAGCTAATGTCAGATACCCATTAGAGCTGGGTGGACTCATTACTCAAAGACAAAGGCGCCCGAAATTAAAAATCCCAGCCTAAATAATAAGGATTCAAACCCGGTAACCTTCAGAAGCCAAGCACTTTACCACTCAGCCACTGACACTGCGCCTCCGAGTAAGTTTAATACATTAATATGTCTTTATTTTATCTAGTATTCTATGATCTCGTGTCTAGCTTTTAGATCTAGCAATAATTATCATAATTATCTGTAGTAGCATGATGATGATCTACTAATCTATGATTATCATTATTATAGTTTTATAGTATCAAATGTAAAATTATCATGTTCAATAATTATAATGTTAATAAAATATTAATATCTAGTCAATTCAATATTAATATTTATATATTAATAAATAATAATTAATTAATTATCTAGAGTAATCTAGATCTACTATCTAGTCTAGTAGGCTGAGTACTACTAGTACAGTCAGTCTGTCAGTAGGTCAGTAGGCCTACTCATAACTCAGAGATTTTGTGTCAGTAGTGAGTAAACAGAGACCTGAGACAGACTATGAGTATGATCACTATCAGCAGATAGTCTGAGATAGTCACTATGGTGACTATGAGTATGAGACTATGAGTCCTAGATCTATGAGTTGACTATCTTTATCTTACTTAAGTCTTAACTTATGTCTTATACTGAACCTGAGTTATAACTTGT
This sequence comes from Biomphalaria glabrata, assembly GCF_947242115.1. Taxonomy (NCBI): domain Eukaryota; kingdom Metazoa; phylum Mollusca; class Gastropoda; family Planorbidae; genus Biomphalaria; species Biomphalaria glabrata. The sequence continues at coordinate 43,600,497 of NC_074716.1, read as the reverse complement.
TATACTTATTATCTTATGACTTATACTATGTGTGAACTTATACTAATCTTAGTGACGTTAGGTTAGTCTACTGTTTATGTCTACAGTTAATAGTTAGACACTATACTGACTATAGTGTATTAAGATACTATCTTATAAATTGTTATAAATAATAAAATATCTATGATTATGAATTGAATAGTATGAATCTGCATTATTCAGATTATTCTAGATCTATATATATAGTAGATTCTTATACCTGAACACCGACTTTCGGGAACTAGGTCAAATTTTTATTTTATTTTTTTATTTGGTGACGGTTTAACTTACAAAAAAACTGAAAGCAGATTCTTATTCTGCAACTAAAGGACTATAAAAATAGCTGTATTCCTTTGTATTACCACTCATAGTCAAGATTTTATTTTAAAATAAAGTGGGTCACTTCATGCTCCTATATTGAACGCAGTTTTTGGGCTTTCTCCTCAATTGGACAGTGAGCACCGTCATTGTACACCACTATGTAATTGCTAATAAATTATATCTGTGTTACTTAATTTTTTTTAGATTGTATTAAAAGAAGTAGATTCACTTTTGCAATATGTATTTATAGTCTATTTCCTCATATACTCTCTCTCTGTCTCTCTCTCTCTAACTCTATAATATTATAGAATATAGATCTATATAGAATATATATATATATATATATATATATATATATATATATATATATATATATATATATCGTTTATAGTTTATTATTTATATACCTATGTAATCTATGTGTAGAAACAGACAGAAATAAATCTATATAGATTATATATCGATAAATTAATTATTATAATTTAATAAATAAAATATTTTCAACTAGGCTACATTGGCTACATGTATTTCCTCTGTCTTTCTTTTAATTGCCATCCAAGGACCCTCTTCTTGTTTTCATAAGTTGGATGTTCGTTTTGTGACACATTAACACCCCCCTCCCTCCCATAGATGCTTATAATTCTTTTCATGACTCTCTCCCCCTTCCCTCCACTGCCTGTTGGATAGTTTGTGACACTACAAGCTGAGTGTATACTTCTCCTCACTGCCAGCTCATCTGGAGTGATCACCTGCAGTGGGCATGGTCTCTGGCTTCAAATTAGCAGCCCGCACTTTTTCTTTCATTCATAAATTATATATTATAGACATCTCGATCTAGGTCAAGCTTATTCATTGAAAAAATCATAGATTTATTAATCCCAATAATATTTCTTATTACGATTTTGCTGTGTCCAATGAAGGAGAATGAGCTGAATTCATTATTATTCGTTGTACACCCCCTTATTAAATTTTATTTAACAGCTAACGGTATAAATGTGATTGGAATGTCTTTCTAAAGATGTTTGAAAGCTTATTTTGATATGTCCATCAGCCTACGATCAAACAGGCTCATAATATAGCCTTCATCCCTTATATGGGTATGAATTGCCGGGGGAGGTTAAAACAACAGCTTTACATACATGGTTACCGAGAATCTAAAAAACTGCCATCTGCTTTGGAAAAACGGAACAAAATTACCGGAACTTATCTAAAATTGGACATGCGCAGTCCCAAAACGTTGATTTTTGCTCCAAACATAAAAACAAATGAATTACAAACAAAAAAAGCGACCCGTTCATTGAAGGAGAATTTGATGGGGTGTCCAAAATATAAGAAGCTACTACTTTGAAGCCATAGACCATGCCCACTGCATGTGATCACTCCAGATGAGCTGGCAGTGAGGAGAGGTATACACTTAAGCGTTTAGTGTCACAAACTATCAAACAGGCAGTGGAGGGAAGTGGGATAGAGTCATGAAAAGAATTATAAGCATCTATGGGAGGGAGGGGGTGTTAATGTGTCACAAAACTAACATCCAAATTATGAAAACAAGAAGAGGGTCCTTGGATGGGAATTAAAAGAAAGACAGAGGAAATACATGTAGCCAATGTAGCCTAGTCGCCCTAGTTGAAAATATCATGTTTATTAAATTATAATAATTAATTTATAGATATATAATTTATATAGATTTATTTCTGTCTGTTTCTACACATAGATTACATAGGTATATAAATAATAAACGATATATAATATATATATTAATATATTCTATATATAGAGTTAGAAAGAGAGTATATGAGGAAATAGACTATAAATACATATTGCAAAAGTGAATCTACTTCTTTTAATACAATCTAAAAAAAATTAAGTAACACAGATATAATTTATTAGCAATTACATAGTGGTGTACAATGACGGTGCTCACTGTCCAAGTGAGGAGAAAGCCCAAAAACTGCGTTCAATATAGGAGCTTGAAGTGACCCACTTTATTTTAAAATAAAATCTTGACTATGAGTGGCAATTCAAAGGAATACAGCTATTTTTATAGTCCTTTAGTTGCAGAATAAGAATCTGCTTTCAGTTTTTTTGTAAGTTAAACCTTCACGAAATAAAAAAATAAAATAAAAATTTGACCTAGTTCCCGTAAGTCGGTGTTCAGGTATAAGAATCTACTAGATCTATATATATATTATACTAATTTAACTAATTATAGATCTAGATCTAGTAGATCTAGAATTGGTAGATTTCTAGAATCATAAAAGTAAAAGTAAAGATTTATAAAAGAAAAAAGATGTATGAGAAACAGAATGTATGGACTTCTCTCTAACTAATCCACATACATTTAAACTCTCGTCTCTAGCCAGTCTAGCATGGAAGTGGTGCAATATTATACTAGATCTAGATCTATTTACGTTAATTTACTAAAATAAAGATTATTATTGTATATGTGAAAGGAAATGTTATCGATTAGTTTCTGCTGCTTTTAATTTAAAAAAAAAAAAAAATCACCTACCTAAAAAAAAAAAAATAATGAAGGTTACTATTTTAGAACCAGGAAATTATTTTTTCGTTTTTTTAGCGGCCCCCGTAAGGGGAAAAAGCCGCTATTAGGTTTGTGCAAAATGTCCGTCTGTCCGTCTGTCTGTCTGTCCGTCTGTCACACTCAGATCTCGAAAGCTAAAAGAGATATGAAAAATATTATTTCATCATTAAATCCGGCTTGAAAAGTTTAGGTGCAACGGCTACTTTTGGTTTTCTAAAAGCAAACCGTTTAATTTATAAAATTAATTATGCAAGCGATTTTTTCATAAAAATAAACCAATTCTAAAACAATTACGTAAATGTAAGGGAGGCAATGTTACAATATGCTAACAAAGATGGACAATTTTTGTGTATTTTCAGTATCACTAAGTCAAATATATTTTAAAAATGTACAACAAATATAAATAATAGTTAAAGATGTTTTTTCTGGTCAACTAGCTGCTAAAATTAAAAGAAAACATTTCTGTTTGTTTATAAAAGGCTAATAATGCACTTTGTATGTAAATATCACGCACATTTTTTTTAAATGGACTTTTTATGCAGCGATTTTCGTGCAGTAGCGTAACGTCGCAACACGATCAGGTGCTAAACCAATTCCTTAAACTTTTTTTAAAAATCAGATTTTATTTATTTTTTGTTTAGTGCCCCCATCCGAATAAAATATTATTTTTGTGCGTAGATGTACTACAGCCACGTGGAGAGGTTTTCATACCTTACTTTGGTGTTTGGATTCTGTTTTCCTTAAAAATCGGAACATAATATTAACGATAATTAGATTTTGTAATGTTTTAGGTAGAAAGTTAAATGTGCTGTAAGAGAGAAGTGAGTTAAAATATTTTTCATAAAAATCTGTAAAAACATTATTTCGTAAATGAGAAGATTATTTGTTTATTAATTAGAAGAGGGAGTTCAAACAATTATTTGGCGTTAGTAGATTTTTAAATAAATTCGGAAATTTCTGGCGACAAATTAATTCTTCAAATGAAATGAAAAAAGAACTCGGTATAGTAATGTTTATTAAGCCTCGTTATGTGACTCGCGTTTAAAAAAGGAATGATATCTTGATTTAGATCTAATCTAGATTTTTTATCTTCTTATATAAACTAGATCTAGATTTTTATTACAGTATATCTAGATCTGGATTTTTATTATAATTAAAATTATTTTAGAGTCTAGATCTAGAATTTCTAGATCTAGTTTAGACTAAAATAGACTAGATTAAGATGTAGAATTTCAATTTCTAAACTTAAAGTGTAAAAAAAAAGTGTAGATTTTCATTTCCAAACGTTTTGATCAATATTGCAATGTTATAATATACTAAAACTACTCTACTATTTTGTTTTTAATTTAAATTTAAATTTACGGCAAGTGAATCTTTGAAACATTATTAATTTTGACCATCAAAATTAAATCACCTCTTGAATATTATTTGCGAAAATGCAGATCCGACAGGGATCCGACTTCGACGGGGGCCGCCTCTGAGTTTTTGTAACACAAACTCTCTTTGTAATCATGTTTGTTTAGAGCTTTGAATTATAGTTACGTAACAAAAAAAGTTACAAACATGACTATTGAACAAAATCTATCAATTGCAAATGAGCTTTTTTAAAAAAATATTATTTTTCAAAACCTTTTTTCGGCGGTGATCTTCAAAGCCTTAATCTAAACATGTGGAGTAGCTTCAAATCGTTTTATTTCCAGTGTAGTAGGGGCCTGTCTAATTCATATTAGAATAATTTTTTAAGTAAAACATTATTGAAAAGGTTATTTTTCAATAGGATGAGTAATGAGCTGTAGACGTCAGGAGAATGCGTTTCAGCATTAAAGAATGAAAGAAAAAACACTTTTGGCCTCGGCCCCACTGATGAATAATGAGCTGTAGATGAATGCGTTTCTGGCAAAAGCACAATAAGCACATATCTGTTTATACTTCTTACATTAAATCTTTATGCATCCTCTCTTTTCAAAATCATGGTAACTACTTATGACATCTAACTGTATTACACATTCATACGCTTTAAGAAAATGGTGTCTACTGATTTTTAATCATGGGGTTAACTCTCAGAACGAGATTTCCTGACCATAAAGCTCGATTAGGTTTCACTTTCACGTGAAACATAACAATAATGTGACAGGGAGTCTACAATAGACACACAAACTACAGGTTGAACATATTCTAGGGCACAATAAGCGTCTTCCGAAGGAATAAATGGTCAGAATGTAATAAAGATTAATTATGTACATACATACATACATACATACATACATACATACATACATACATATATATATATTGTAATAACTGAAGGGAGGCAACTCAACGAGACAAAGACGTTTATTTACACGGAGACATGACAAACACAAAGATATCTGCCTTGAGTACAGCATCTCCATATTGGCTCTCTACTTGGGCGGAAATCGTTCTCTCATGTCAACATCCGACTTTAGTTACAGGTAGTGCGCACCTTCTTTCTGCACTATCTTGGATGGCGGTGCACATCGCAAAGTCATAACAATATACATACATACATGCATGCATACATACATACATGTATATTTTTATTCAAGGGGGGAGCGAAAAAATCCCCCCAACTCCCCCCCCCCCTTCCCAAAAAAAATCCTGGCTACGCCCATGGAAAGAATATTAAAAATAGCGTATTTCTTTTTTTCTTATATGAAGCACATGTCCATACTGACCCACCATAAAGTTTTAATAAATTTTGCCCCAGAAATGCAAGTGGTTTGCCGAAGCCTTTTCTAATAGTTTTAAAAATGTTAATTGTGTATTGTAGACTGTAAAATAGCATATTTAGATTCAAAAATAAAAGATGTTTTCTTTGAAGTCCGATCCAGTATTTATTTGAAGTGCCTTACTGTTACGTCTGTGTGGGTGAGTACTTGTCACTCCAAGCAGCGAGTGTCCGGTACTTGTCACTCCAAGCAGCGAGTGTCCGGTACTTGTCACTCCAAGCAGCGAGTGTCCGGTACTTGTCACTCCAAGCATCGAGTGTCCGGTACTTGTCACTCCAAGCAGCGAGTGCCCGGTACTTGTCACTCCAAGCAGCGAGTGCCCGGTACTTGTCACTCCAAGCAGCGAGTGTCCGGTACTTGTCACTCCAAGCAGCGAGTGTCCGGTACTTGTCACTCCAAGCAGCGAGTGTCCGGTACTTGTCACTCCAAGCAGCGAGTGTCCGGTACTTGTCACTCCAAGCAGCGAGTGTCCGGTACTTGTCACTCCAAGCATCGAGTGTCCGGTACTTGTCACTCCAAGCAGCGAGTGTCCGGTACTTGTCACTCCAAGCAGCGATTGTCTCTGTACTTGTCACTCCAAGCAGCGAGTGTCTCAGTAGGCCTACTTGCCACTCCAAGCAGCGAGTGTCTCAGTACTTGTGCTATGCCTTAAGATTATGAAGCGAATACATGACGATCACAAAGCCTACATTGCAATGTTCCACCATTTTGTATGTACGCGAGCTGCATTAACGATTGTAGCTACCAAAAATTTAATTTGAATATTGTTTTTAGAGCTATATATAACACGTCCTTGGAAGTCATGTGTCAACAGTGTGCGGGATGAAGACCACGTGACTATGCCATAGTGCTCAGTATTTAAAAAAAAAATATTTTCGTATTGTACATTTTCCAGACACACATGAGACATGAATGGGAGAGAGGTGGGGGCTTGTAGTTTGAGTCAGGGAAACCGGATGTGGCACCTTTTCATCATAGTGTCTGTCTATTGATTTGGTTTCATTTTTCTGTTTTGTAGTTTCCTTTGGATCTTTCTGTTCCATTAATGGCCGAGTTCGTTACACTGATTGCACCATTTGTGTACAAGGGAGTATCGGTCCATTGTAGGGTAGAGTAGATATAGACTTTAAGGCAGTCGACGTGTTCGCTTATTAACATAAACCAGTGCTCATCAACCTTTTTGGATCTTAGAGCCCACATGCGTATCGCGAAAAAACAAAGTGGAGCCAAGTTTTTATGGCTTCATTATGTAATAGGATCAGAAGTTTCGAAAGCCGGAATTGTAATTAAATATTAAATACTCTATACAATAGGTCAGAAACAAATAAAAAGCTCAGTTAAAAATTTTTACTAAGTACTATTAAATTGAAATGCATTTTTTGGGTATATAAGTTCTTATTAGCGACACGAGAAACATCGGTCACCCCTCAATGCGAAATGGAGAGAAACTAAACATTACCAAGGACGCTTAATGGACCTCATTCACCAATCGTAAACAAACAACATAATAATAATATTGATAAAACTAAATAAAAAAAAAACAACTGTCACGTGATAGCCATTGTGTATTACGTAATGTGTATAGAAGAGATAGAGAATCACGTGGCTAAATGTTATTTGTTTACGATTGATGAATGAAGTCCATTGTACTTAAATGTTGCCAGCTAAACAATGAGATTGAAATTTAAGAGTTGTGCTCTTAAATTATATATTACAGACGTTACTTCAAAGAAGAAGATAATTACGCCCTACGCAAAATCTAGTCATGCTTGTTAATCAATGACTTAAACTCTGCTAATTCGTTGGTTTTCCTGGCTGATTCAGGCAACCCATTCCATTCTCTTATAGCACTTGGAAGAAGGAGCACTTATACGAATGTGTTCTAGCGTATCGAATAAGAAATATGACCCTATCAGTGTGTATTTCTGAGTATTTGATTAGGTTTTTTTTCTGTTTGTAAATTATGGTTCAATGTTTTATGTATTATAGCTATTTTATTTTTATTATTCTATCCTGAGGTGTCTAAGTTTAGTGATTTTACTAATGGTGATACTCTAATCAAATTTGAATATTCCTTTGTTATAAATCTGACTGCCCTATTTTGTATTTGTTCTAGTTTCTTTTCTTTTTTCATAAGTTGAGGGATTCCAAACAGAGGATGCATATTCTAATATTGGCCGAACTAAAGTTAAATATCATTTTAGTTGTATGTTCTTGTTAGATTTGTAAAAATTATTTTTAATAAACCCTAATGTTATGCTTGTATTTCTAATAGTTTCATCAATATCGGGATTTCATTTATTACAAAAAAAAAAAAACAAAAAAAAAACACGTAGATATTTTGAGTTGTTAGTCTTTGTGAATGAATAAAGTAAGTTTTTTTTTTTGTTGTTTTTTTTTTTGTTACTCTTAATAACTGACATTTCTTTGGGTAGACAGACATGTACCAATTTGATTCCCATTTCTGTAATTCTTCTAACTATTTTTTTAGCGGCCCCAGAAAGGGGAAAAGACGCTATTAGTTTTGTGCGAAATGTCTGACCGTCTGTCCGTCCGTCCCGTTTAAATCTCGTAAACTAAAAAAGATATTGAAAATCGGACATCACAATATTTTAGACCATTCAAAGTTCTGATGCAACGGCTACTTTTTTTGTTCTTAAAGCGAAAAATCTAATTTTTAAAATCAGTTATGCAAGCAGTTTTTTTAAGAGAAAAAGCTAATTAGTATGCATTATTTTTTTGAACATTTTTTTTATTGCGGAAATTTTTTTTTTAATGTTTTTTTTTTTGAGGATTCGAATAAGAGATTGCGCCTTTTCAAAACAATTAGATCAATTATAAGACATCAGTTAGGCCAGGGTAGGCGCGGTGGCTGAGCGGTAAAGCGTTTGGCTTCCGAACTGGGGGTCCCTGGTTTGAATCCTGGTGAAGACTGGGATTTTCAACTTTGGAATCTTTGGGCGCCTCTGAGTCCACTCAGCTCTAATGGGTGCCTGACATTAGTTGGCTAAAAGTATAGGCGGTTGGTCGTTGTGCTGGCTACATGACACCCTCGCTAACCGTAGGCCACAAAAACAGATGAACTTTACATCATCTGCCCAATAGACCACAAGGTCTAAAAGGGGAACTACTTAGGCCAGGTTCACATCTAACTTTACATTCACTTACACCTATGCTTTGATCTGCGGGACCGTTGGGGCACTACACAATATCTGTTAACCTTCTTTCTCCATTCTTATCTCTCATTTGTCTTTGATATAATTTTATTTGGATGTTCTTTCGGCCTGGGTGGACCACTTCGGGGGCAGATTGTGAGTTTGTGTTTCCACACAAACTGTCTTTTGTAACCTTGTTTGTTTGTTTTTTTTTTTTTTTTTTCTAAACAAAATTGAGTTTATTTTAACTACCATTATAAGTTGGATCATGATATAACAATAATTTTACTATCCAAAAATGTAGGCCTATAACCAACTCACTCCTTCTGTCTGAAGAAACCATTGCAAAATTAAATTATTATTACACATGTAGGCTACGAATTGTGGCAAAGTCTGCCGTTCTAGAATTGGCTTGATTAGCCACACCAGATTCTGCCCCGTCTCAAGATTAAGCCAAAACCAGTGACTCATTTGGGTGCATCCATTGCCTTTCGAGACAAAAGGAGCCATATATAGATTACTTAGATTTGTTCCTAGTCCAAACTTCCCGCAGGACAAAGGGGGATGGCAGCGGCAGGGTTTGATAAATTTAAACGACAGTCAAGCGCGCAGCCAGTCATCCGTATTATAGTATGAATACTACTCTTGTTTTCTCGTGGACTATCCGTAGAAATTAGAGAGTTATCTTTCCTTTACTTCTTCTCGTCCAAACTGTTTAGGGAAGAATAGAATTATATATATATATATATAGATACTCAAGAATCGGATCTAATTATAGAGCCTAATAAGTCCGAATTCGAGGGCAGTTTTTCTCGTGAGTACGCATTGTTAGCTGTGATCTACATATTTTGCCACATGCAACGCAGACATAGCCGTTATCTGTCGGCGGTTGGTTTAAAGTTCTTACTTTGTCGTCTTCAATACACTTGTCCTCGGCAGTAGATTTTTTTTAGTCTCAAATCAAATCAGAAGCCGGGCCCGGGGCGAGTGTCATACGCGGGTTCAGGGTAAGTGTCATACGCAGGCCGGTGAGTCGTTTGCCATACATCTCTGCACCCCGAATTTAAGGGAGGGCAGCCTGCGAAGTGTGCATCAAAATGCAAACATAATAAGCGGAGGAGGAGGTGTGCTTTAGTAAATTTCATTAGGCCCTACTCGTCAGCCGCAGCCACATTCGGCAGCATCAACGTTAACTATTCGGACATTCAGAATGAAAATACACAATCTTCTTTCGAATCGCTCAAAGTCCTCAAAATAGTCCAGATATCCCTGGAAGTAATGGTCCACGTATTGGCTGCTTTGAGAGATGCACGAAGTTGTACGTTCAATCGATGGAGACGAGAGCAAGCATAACGGCTTCAATTAGCAATAATTATAAAGAACATGTTTACATGGTTAATTTTTTTATATTTCTTTTTAGAATGGGACAATAGGTATTATATAGACGCGTAATTTGAATACGTTGCTATCTAACATAATCTTACGCCATACAAGATAACGAACTAAGTTTCAGTAGCAGACATACTGGCTTAATGCCCTTCTCTGTGGAGAAGAAGATGCTATAAATAGGCAAGGCCTTGTTTCGTCTAAACTTCGTGGTGCCTTATTATGTTAAAAAACAAAATTTCCCAAAGAACAGTAAACAGATGTTATATAGGAGATATTGACGAGCTCGATGTATCAGGTTTATTTAGCCTACATGAAAAATAGTGCTAAATACATAAATATTTATCGTCAGCAAAAATGAACGTATAGCTACAGGCCTATAGATACTAGATATATCGATACCCTAGGGACTATAATAGGGAGCTAGGCGATGGTTTATCATTTATAATAAAGGATTGGGACCAAGCTTGGATGCTCTCCACCAAGGTTCCTACCCTTAAATTTTATCTCGATTTATGTTGAATCTATATAGATGTATATGTAGATTTTATATAGATACAATATAATGCTAATATACAGAGTAGATATATCCGTTTATTTTTTTTGGCTACTTGTGTTATAATCTGGGTTTTTATTATTAATCCCAGAATTAGAGTTTTTATCTAGATCTAGCTCTAGCTAGATTCTACTTTTTTGTTGACTGTCTGAAGTCAAGGTAAGATTGGCAGGTAAAATGGAAGCTTTTACAAAAGTAAATTAAGATCTCTTGTCTTGAGCTAGATCTAGAACCTAGTGTCCTAGTTCTACAATATATTATCTATAATTAAATTAGTCGGTCTATATCTAGAACTAGATCTATCAATCTATCTTAAATAGATACTCTAGCTAGGACTAGATCTAGATCTAGTAGATGCCTGTGTAAGTGACTAGTCAACTAGTCTAAGTCTAAAATACTATAAGACACTAAGTTAGTCTAAACTCTAAGTCGTCTAAGTCAAGTGTGTTTAGAGTTTAGTGTGCACGTGTAAGTGTAAGTTTAATAATCTAATTAGTAAATCTTCTAATTCTTCGTTCTCATTTTATGATTTTATTCTTTTGATTCAATAAACAATTGATTGTAATTGAATTCAGTGAAATTCACGACCATTTCAATTGATTAAAGTAAAAAATTGAATTGATTGATAATTGATTCATTGATGATGATCATTTTTTATTTTATATTTTTATTCATTTTAATTTTATTGTCATCAGTGAATGAGTGATGACAATCATAATCATAATGAATTCAGACATCATGATTGTTATTCAATGATTGACATTTAAAGTGCGAAGTTCGAAAAGCCCCGATTTGTATAGAGGTTCGAACGGTTCACTTTTTATTTCAAAAACTTTTTTATTTGAATGTTTACCAAATTACTACTATATTGCAACTGCGCATGCACCTTTTTTTCTTCACTTCCAACACAACATGCTATTTCCTTTTCCTTGTAAAGGCTAAGTTCATGGTGAGGTCAAGCCCAAGAGGTGTAGATTTATTATTTTTTACTACCCGGTAGTGAAGTAAATGGGTCATGGGCTTAGGACTATTTTAAAGTCTGATGGCTCATCAGCTCAAAGAGACTATTTGAAGTTTTGGAGCGTGGGAAAGATGGCAATGGATGATGTTCTTGAACTGAAGTTAAAAGAAAATGACTTCAAGTGAAAATTAAATATTAAAATATGTTTTTAGATATATTTTCTTTGATCTGTTTGAACCTTCCATCAACTATGATCAACCCGATCGAGCTTATTAACTGTGGGAAAATCCGATCGAGGAAAAGTATGCTTGGCGTTACCAATTTCTTTGTTATGAGTAGTAAAAATGTTTTACATTGTTTCGGATGTTCCTTCAGAGTTGAAGATAGTTTACTTCCTAGTCCAAACCTCCCGCAGGACGACGGGGGATGGGAGCGGGCAGGGTTTGAACCCTCGACCATCGATTAATCAGAACAACAGTCCAGCGCGCAAACCGCACGACCAGGCAGTAATACATAGGAACACAGCTATTTTCATTGTCCATTCGTTGTAGAAGAGTCTGCTTTCAGTTATTTTGTATGTTAAAAAATAACCACAAAAAAAATTCTCCCAGTGCCAGAAAGTCATTGTTCGGATATAAAAATCTATGATACTAATCTTCTATATATAATATATAAAAATAAAAATATCTATAGTATATATAGATCTATAATCTATATTATTCTAAATATATAGTATATATATATTAAAGATGTACTCTAGATCTAACTAAACTGTAAAGTTTAGTGTAATTTGTATTATTTAGATCTAGACCTCTAGTGCTCTAGTATTAAATATTTAGTTTGTTACTTGATACTAGTAGTCTAGATTATTAATTATAATTATTAGTATTACTAAGTATATTCTAAATCTACTAATAACTAATCTAGAGATTTACTACTATATCTAGATCTAGGTTAAGTTTAAAGATATCATCCAGTCATCTAGTAGGTCTACTAGCTATGTTACTATGAATACTATGATCTATCATCATCTAGATCTAGACTATCTTCAATCTAGATTTTAGATCTAGAGTCTACAATAACTCATTCTCTTCTTAATTATTTTCCACATGGCTGATTTGTAAAGAGCTTGGCTTCTTAACCAAGGGGGGGTCCCTGGATTGAATCCTGATAAAGACTAGGATTATTAATTTTGGGATATTTAGGGCACCTCTTAGTCCATCTTGCTCTTATGGGTACTTGACTATAGTTGGGGAAAAGTAATGGTGGTTAGTCATTGTGCTAGCCACACAACACCCTCATTAACCTTGGTCCACAGAAACTGATGACCTTTATATCATACGCCCCATAGATCACAAAGAGGGGATCTTTTTTTTCTAAAAGAATTATATTAATCCATTTTACTCAATTATATTTCACTACCCTGTTATGATTAAACTTCAATTACCTTTTTTTTTTTTGCTATCAGAAAATGTTATATTTGTTTTAGAATGAAGGGAAAGCATGCCTTTATTATATCGGTATATATTAAAAAAACAACAAATAAATGTTTATAAAACCAGGCTCAATATATCTGAACTGCACATGAAGGCCAGGAGTTGGATTGGTTTTAATGTGAGATGCATGCCATTGAAAGCATTTTATAGGTAATGTAGTGATTGAAACCCATTACCACTTGTGTCAATAACAACCTTGCAGAACCATGCATGACTAGATCAACACATTAATTAAACCCATAGGACATAATTATCTTCTCTTTTAATGGAACATTCTGTAATTGTTTTGGTATGTAGTCACTAGTGCTTGGCACTGAGATAATAAATAGTATAAATTTAGTATTGTGGGAATGACTTGTGTTTAGATTGAGATAATTGGATCTTAAATTACTGATGATGTAGTAGTAGTAGCATTTCTTTTTCCCTAATTATCCAAATATTTTGCTTCATCTTGTAAATGTTTTTTTTTTTTTAATACATTGTATTTTTAATTCATCAGATGCACACGATGTAAAGGTACCCATCAAAGTATATTGCAGAGGAGTGCAAAACAACACCAATTATGGCCTGGTCGCAGGGTCAAGATAACCATTCCTTTCTATCTGGGGGTCTGATGACCTTGAGAGAGCCACAAATACGCCCTGATTCTGAAGGGAATGTCAGTGCGCAGACTGAAGCAGTCTTTCGGAACTATATGTACCAAAGCTATGAAAATGATCTCAACAGAGAAGATGCTCAGGATATTCCTGTTGTTAACGAACTCTTGCATCTATCTGATCCTCCGAGGTAAGCATTTAATAAAATTTAAACAAATAATTTTATTACAAGGTGTAACAAAAGTATAAAATCCCTTCATTACCTAATGGAGACAGGTGAATATCCCAATATGTATATTATATATCTTGACATATCCCTCCTTTTGATTGCTGGCAAAATTATTATTTATATGGATGAATTCAGAATACAATAATAGCTAACAAGCATGCAAGGGTACATAGAAGCCTGGGCTACCACAAAATTAGCCTGTTTTTTAAACATTCCTTGCAAATGAACTTGTTTTTGTTATCAGTGGACATCATGGGAGATACTGTTGGCCTAAAACAAAAAGGAAAAAAATATCCCCTTCCTCATCACGTTTACAAAAATACACATGCACACCCACAGAAGCATAAAATGTCAAATGAAAAAAATATTTAATTCCTTATTTTTACTAGCTGGTACAAAAAAAAATTTGTGCATGTTTTTTTTTTATCCCACTTCCCATTCTTTGATAAATATAAAAGTTTGCACAACTATTTATAACTAAGAGTTTGTACATGTCATTTCTTCTACACCCAATCTCAGATAAAGCTTTAATAAATATAAAAGTTTGCACAACTATTTATAACTAAGAGTTTGTACATGTCATTTCTTCTACACCCAATCTCAGATAAAGCTGAAATTTTGCACAATTATTTCTTTTACCTGACAACACAAGAAGCAATCAATAAAAATAACATATTATTTAATTAACTATTGGTAATAAATTATTTGGTTTGGTATTTTAAACAAGGAATAGTATTTGACTGAAATGGTGGTAAAAGCTGAGTTTGTCCCCTTTCCAAGGGAAAGAAATAGTACTTGACTGAAGTGATATTATAAGCTGAATTAGATACAATAGACAATTATGCAATTGTCCATGTTCATAGACTCTTTACTAGCAGAATGTCTACCCTGTTCTTTCTCCCCTTTTCCATCTGGTCCAGCCAAGTAATAGGGTATCGTATCTATATAGAGAAGCTAAAAGCATGAAATTGCGCTTAACAAAAACAATTGGAATATTTCTAATCACATAGATTTATCATTGTTAGTCTAGAGCAGGGGTGGGCAAATTACGGCCCGCGGGCCACATGCGGCCCGCCGAGGTGTTTTATGCGGCCCGCCGACACCTACAGAAATCAGGTGTGCCCACAGTATATAGATATAAAAATGCAAATATTAAAAAAATATATCTCTATATAAATTATTGAAACTGTCTTATAATTATAAAAAGATTTAAGTAAACGACGATTATGCTTTATGGTTATACATCAATACACTCAATTCAAGACACAATGTATGAGTGTTGGGTAGGCTTGGAACAAGATGTCAAGTGTAACAACTGATGGAGCTTGATCATTGACTGAGAACCATAAACTTGAAACAGGAAAGTTTGCACAAAGCTGCATATGATTTTTAAAATCTTTAAACTAGAGCAACCAAAAGATAGATAAAACTTACTAGATCTAGGGGAGTTAACCACTGGTAGTTCTGATTTTGAAAAAAATTATTCAATGTATCTGCTAGCTTAGCGTGGGCAAGGCAAATGAGAACAATATAAAATCTCAAGGATGAAACTGTTATGTTACTTGAAGGACATTGACTGTGACTTTGTTACCAATATTTCTAATGAAGAATGGAAAACAAAATTTTAGGTTTCTAATAGTCTGTATTGCAATTGATTGTTTACATATGAAATGTAAATGCATGTTAAATCTTTTCAAACAAGACTTTCCCATTTCTAAAGGCAAGCAAAAAAAAAAAGTTTTTGTCATTTTCCTTTGCTGAAAGGTGAAACTATCTTTAGTGAAATGATTAAAAGTACAACACTTATTAAGAGAAGTTGATTCATCTCCAGAGGACATAAAAGCAAAGAGAAGTTCCAGTCAGCACTACCACTGGAGTTTTATGGGTGCCAGAAGCTGTATTTCCACACTTAAAAAAACTTTGCTGCTGTTCACACTATTTGGGTACACTTACATCAGTTCTTCTTCTTCATTCTCATTTTACATGTTGAAGGGTTCAGATCAGTAATCCCATATCTGAGATGAACCGCGTAGTGGTTTCCAGATTAGGCAGTTCTCCAAATAGTCTTTGGAGAGTCTTTTTCGGGTCCCTTGATTTATTATGCACCATTAAAGGACATGGTCAGCATTCTCGTGATACTCCACAAGGGCAGGCTTCGCTCGTCCCGACATTTAACTTACGGAAAATATATTGTCTCATTCAGTGAGCAAGCATTTTTTGTGGAAACTAAACAAGTATAAACACAGGTCTATGTTGACTGACTGTAATTTGACAGCAGTCACATACAGGGATAACAACTAGTAAGATAGTTTCACAGTTAAGAAACATTATGCACGAGTGTGAGAAGTAAAATACTGCACATTAAGTACAACTGTCTAGTTGTGGGGATATTGTGATATAAAAATAAAAAGACAACAGCAATTAAAAAAAATCGTAATACAGCGTATATATGAAATAAAAGACATTCTACACAGCAAGCTTATCTTTTTAAGATATATATATATATGCGGCCCGCCATTCCCGAACTTTTTTTTAATGTGACCCTCGATACAAAAATGTTGCCCACCCCTGGTCTAGAGCTATTACATTTTAATTACATGACTGATCCAAACTAAGTGATACACTCAATTAAGTTTTGTTTTTTCACATAATACTTTGGCAGTACCCTCAACCCTATTCTTTTTGACTTGAATAAAATTGCCAACATTTCAACAGTGGCCAGTATACTCTAGCTCATGTTATGTTAAATTGGAATGGCCCACTTTAAATCACCTTTTCAAACACACTCGCGTCTGGTCTGTGAACTTAATATCACTTTTCTCTCCCCTCCCTTTCTTCACCCCCTGCCCCGCCTAAAACTCCACCCTGCCCCTCAAAACACTTTAATTTTAGTATCTGGTATCTGTTTTATCTAATGATAATGATACACCTCTTAAACACATTTTTGCCAGTGAATTTAATAACAAATATCACTTATCCCCCCCCCCCCACACACACACACAATTCTAAGTCTTAGAAAATAGTCCTACATACAATATGAGTTTTCTTTGACTTTCAGCTTTTTATTGATACATTTGAAAGACTCTGATGCTTTTAAACATCAATTTTTTAATCATGTGTTAAAACTCATCTTAGGATTTAGGTTGTATATTCCATTTCAACTTGTATTTAGATCAAATTACTAAAATAAAATTATGCAAAACAGTATTTTAACAAAATATTTTAAAAATCTTTTGAAAGTTAAGTGTGATTAGTAATTTTAACCACTGACCTTCTGATTTAAAGTCTGATACTAAACTGACTGAGCTAACCTGGTGTTATTAAAATCATTGGAAATTATGAAGAAAAGTAAACGGAAGTAGAATCATATAATTTTTTTTAAATGGGAGATTTAAAAAATTTGGCGTTAAAATTTCACTAAATTTAACCACTGCGGATTCATCCTTATAGGCACACAAGAAGTAGTAACTGGTTAAATTTTCTAAATTTTTCATCCACTGCAAGTGTGAGAATTAGTGATATGTCAATCAGTACATAAATCAATCAGGACCCATAGCGCTTATAATATATAGATATATAGAAAGAAAAAAACACTCACAAGGCTAAGGAGAGATAAGCCTTGTGTGTAGAATTGGATCACTAGAGTTGAAGGATAGCTTGGATGAAATAGAATAACTCAATGTTAATTAGTGTAAAGGTTATATCTAGGAATCTATGTTGATGTCAAGGTTATATCAAAGACTATGTGTATTATCAATTACAAAGAAAGCTTTGTATAAGATTTCTAAAATGATTTCCTTTCTACAAAAATATTTTGCTTTTTTATTTTTCATTGCACAATAGAGTAAACAAGCCAATAGGAAATAATTAAAACATTTAAACATGTGTAATAGTCTCCCTTAACTCAATATAAGTTTGTTTTATTTTTTTATGTTTTGCTTGTTCACTAATGATACTACAAATAGAACACATTTAAATAACAATAATGATAAGTCCCTGTCTAGACTTATGATACCTTCTAGTTATCAAGATATTGTTCTTTCTTTATATTATTATTATTATATTATTTATATTATATTCAAATACAAAAACAAAATTTAATAAAATACTCAGAAAGACACAAAGATACAGGCACATTTCTCGTTCCATATAGTAGGACAAATTTGTAAAAATTCTCCTTCTTCCCTAATGCTATTATAGCATGGAATGGGTTGTCTGGCCTAGCCAGGAAAACCATTGACTTGGCATAATTTAGGTCGTTTGTTAATATGCATGATGCGTAGGACATAATCATCTTCTTTTTTGAAGTAGCGTCTATATTATATAAGATAAAAGTATTAATGTTTTTAAAAATTGTAACTATTGTCATCTTGTCTTTTTTTTTTATTCAGATACCATTTCCATTTGTTCCCCCATGTGAATCTCTGTAACCAAGTAAAGTTAATTTACCAATAACTATTGAAATGCTTATATAAATTTAAATGTGTGTTTGGTAAAGAAACAGACTGCTTATATATGCTTAGCTTGAATTCAGTACCGGTGTAAAATGTCTTAGTCTAGATCAGTATTCAGACTCAGTTCAGCAGCAAAAAAGTTTTATAACATTAAGCCTTTTTTTTTTTTTTTTTTTTTAAATACTTATATAATTATGCTATTGCCACTTCTTAATTAGACTAAAAAAAATAATACTTAATAATAATTTCCATTTTCAGTCCAGAAGCTGACATAGGTAGACAGTTGGCCAGGTTTGGAGATAGCATAAATGCCAAATATGCTGATGTCTTTGACTCAATGATATCAAACCTAAATCTAGATTCAGATAATTCAGAAAATGCTTATGAAGATTTTGCTCAAATAGCAAGGAGGTGAGTCTCAAGTTTCAAACAAATTAAAATCACCAACACATAGTGGACCATTTCTATACAACTCTCTTTTTTTAGTCAACACACGTAATTTGTTAGACATTGAAGAGAGTTGAGTTTTATATTTAATCTTTGTCAGCCTCTATCAAAATTGGACTTCCAATGTCAGAGCAAAGGTTGACTTGAACAACTTTGCTACTCCGGAACCTCAGAAGCTAAACTTTTGCTTGGTATTTGATTTGTTTCCACTACTTTCTAATCTAGTACCGGTATTAGCTGTTTTTTTTTGTTTTTTTTAAATGGGTTTTTAAAATGGTGGTTTTGGTTGTATTACTGGTCATTCTACTTCCTGGTAAATCACTGGCAACAAAAATTTCTACTGAACTGACATCTTGATCAAATTGAAATTAATTAACTAATTCACCATAATATGATCACAAAGTAAAGAGCATTTGATTGGTGAGGGAAATTCCATAGACTAGAATAGAATATAGATTTAAATATCGGTATTGGGTATTTTATAATCTAGAACCAAAATATGTATGTTTAAACAGAAACTGATGACAAATTAGTCAGGGTACATTGTGATAACAACAGTTTTAGGATAGAGAACAGAAGACACAAGGGGGACACAGTTCCCTCACAGACCTATATATATTATACCTAGACTGGAAAAATGAAACAAATGCTTATTAAATCTAATCATTATGTAAGTAACTCTTTTTCAAGCTGTAAGGGAAGTCGCCTTGAATCTTGGAAAATCTCTCTTTTATTTCTTAAAAATTAATGATCTTTAGTTTTCAAAGTTTAGAAATAATGCAATCCCATTTTGCTGATTTTTAAATAGAAGGGGTGATTACTATAATAACTATATATTCATGCAAATCTATGGTATAAAGCCATTTTCTATTAGTTTCCATTGAAATACTGTTTTAAAATCCTAGATAGAAATAATTAAATAATTTTGATGTTCGATTACTTGGACTACTAGATCTAGATCTAAATATTAAATTATCACTTACAAAGATTAGGGTTAAAAAACAAAACATTTACTTCTTATAATTATTTTACAAAACAAGGCTTTGTTTCATCTTTTTTTAAAGACATTTTTGTGTAGTGTTATAAGATCTCCATGTCCATTCTAGGTATAATATATATATAGGTCTGTGAAATAAACCTTGTTATTTAAAAAAAAAAAAGGAATTTGTTGTTTTTTGTTTGAATTATTTATGTTTAGGGATTGATTAGAATTTTATATAATTGTATTGTATCACAACATGGAGGTGGTACATGCTCTTGTTTATTGTGCATGACACATTATCCTCTTTAAACTGTAGGTCACAGAAGTGGCTGAACTCCTTTTGCTATAAAAACCATTATGTCATGAGTGTAAACATCACTTTATTGTTATCACAACTTTGTTAATTTTTTTTTAAAAAGTCACATGACAAGTTTGTATATATGCATTATTTTCAGAGTTTTAACTACTAAGATCAACTGGGGAACCATCTTAATTCTTCTCAACTTTGGATATCGTATAGCCCTCACAGTCTTGAGGTCAAAGACATCACAGTTTCTCTCATTTTTATCAAGAATTGTTTCTTATATATGCCGCTTTATTCTAAGTGAGAGAATAGCCAAGTGGATTGCGGATCATGGTGGATGGGTGAGTATGTATTATAGATATATACTGCTAGCTGCCACACAGGACACAGTGCTTAGAAGGCATGTCGCACAAAATTTCCTGTACAACTAAAAGTAACTGCTGTTGAATTATAGTTAGAGTATTTTAAAAATACACATTTAGAATAACTTATGTTCATGGAAGAACTCACTAAGAAATCTGTTCCAAAAATAATTGTGTTTACACAAACTTCAAGCTGATTCTAGGAAGGCACAATTAAAGAAGTTATAATAAGTCACTTAAAAGAGGATGTATTAAAATATCAGTTCTTTCAATACATTTTATTTCTTTGAATCATTGTAATTATTGAAACTACTATTCTGTATGGATTACTCATTGTTTTAACTCAATTGAATTTAAAATTTTAATGCCTGGGTGCCATCGTCTTCTAGGAACCCATATCACATTTAAATATGAGTTTAATAAGTCACAAATTGAAACTTAATTAAACCCACAGTGGACGAGACTTTGTCTGCTTGTGGTGAAATCTGCTGGGTTTGTGTTTGTGAAATACTAGTACTGCATTCATCCTTTATCCTTGACAGTACCTTATTAATACATTTGAATGTCTTTTGAAGTTTGAAAAAAAAGTTTTGTCACAGCAGAGACACTTTTATTTACTTTTTTTTTCTCTCTCCTTGTCATGACCCAGAGAGCAGCCTTGAGTTACATTCCACTGATGTCTTCAAAACCATTCTGGCTAGTGACTGCCCTGCAGGCTGCTGCTGTCATTGGCATCATCTTCAGTCACAGACTATGACCTAAAATGTGTATAGACATTTTTCTTTAAGCTATATGTGCCCAGTGTTAGGTCCATGTTTATTTATTGTGTATCTAAAATTGAATGTTACTTGACACTGTATACAGTGTAGCCTTGCAGAATGCCATTTAAAAAGTACAGTAATACTTGCCTTCATTGTATGATGGCCAAGTGGGTAAGGCACTTGGTTGGCAAACTTTGTGTCCTTTGTTTTAAATACTGTGATGTCCCCTCCAAACTTGAATAGAAACTTGACATAATCTGTGTACAGCTAGATCTGTTAGTGCTAGCCACACTACCAAAAAGGGGGATGACTCGACTACTATCCGAAGTAAACATTTAAAACTTAACATATCAAAGTGTAATAATTTTTTGTTTAATGTCATTTAATTTTTTAGGTAAAAAAAAAATAAAAATTTCTAATTGATTGTGTAGGGACATATGGGATCAACATGAAGTCTATTGTTAACGAAATCAAGGAAATAATTAATTATAATATGTAGCTTTTGTTCTTGGTTATCCGCTAAGATCATACAGTGCCTATGTTAGTTTTCTCAAATATAAAACTTAAATGAAACTTATCAAATCTTGTGGGCATTGAAAATCTCTCTTTTTGTCATCAGGTCCATAAGTATATATTTGTACCAGTACTTGGTGGTGATGTGTTGTTTTTTTTAGGATAATAGTCAAAATATTGGTATTTTAAAGTTTTTGACAGTTTATTAATAACAAGCCATATATATTTTGTTTTTATTTTGTAATCATAATGTTTTAAAAATAAATTGTTATTAACGTTTTGAATGTTTTTTTTTTTTTGTTCAATGATTATAAAAATGTTCAATATAAACTTGACCACTGCTGGTTTTCTAAGTTTTTGGTTATTCCGGCTGTTGACATCATGTCTGCTGTACTTGTGTTCATTGTCAAACCGTGTTACTGACTTGATAGTTTGATAGCTATTTAAAAAATAATAATTCTTCAACAATGGTCACATTTTGTTTTGATCAAATTCATATCTTATTGCTTATTCATCATTTATTTGTTTTGATATGAAATGAAATTGATTTTTCCACTATAGCGTGCCAATTTTTAGACTAATTTTTTTGAAATAGCCATATTTATTTAACTTCATAAAAAAACACTAAGCCATAAGACACACTGAGCCACAAGATGGATAGCTCTAGGGTTTTTAAGAAGAAAAAAATATTGTGGTTAAAATGTCTAATACAATTTTTGGATTGCTCTAAATATTTTTTGGCTGTTTAATTTCCATATACTTATGATTCTGTACATCTTCCTGTTTCCTTGTTTTTTGTGCTATGACGTGTGTAGACAGTCAACCAAGATGGACGAGCTATATATATATGGGGGGAGAGAGATAGAGACACTTGACACTGTCTGAAACAAAAAAGTAAATTACACGATGAAACACTTTGGTTCTATTAGTACTTGAGCATTCCATTTCTCTGGGCCTGCCACAGAACACTGAACGCTAAAATTGTCTAAGTCTTGTGTTGCTCAAATGTCAAGTTACGTTTGACTTTTTTTTTAAGATACAGATTTTTCTATCCACTGTGATGTAAATGAAATAGTGCATCTCTTAGTGCAAAAGTGTGTCTTTTGTGCTTTTAGATTTATTTTTTTAATGAAAAATGCAGTCTAATTTAGTTGGACTGTGATGTTATGAATTATCCAATGGCTGTGTTGATTTTAGAATTGGTTTATCATTGTAGTAATTATCTGGGTGAAATCAATTCATTGTTTAGCAGCAATGTCTGCAGTATTTATATCTGAAGTCCTTAAGTAATTTTGTAGCAAAAAGACTGATGCTATTTCAGGTCACAATAAACACACTGCTTATTTTGCATACTGGTTTATAAAAATGTACCCAAGAAGCTGCTTTGAAAATTATTTTTGTCCTTACAATTGTGGTAGACATTGTAAATGAATCATGAATAGGTTATAAATCTGGGTTTTGAAAGATAATTGTTTAAATCTCCTTCACATTTGCATCAGAAAATTTATATTTCCTAGACTGAAGTTTCCTTTTGCCAATGTTGCCCTGGCAGCTATTACTAAAGCATGAAAGTGTATATCTGTTTCTTTCATTTCTTGTTGAAGATTCATGTCAAAACATCAGATTATGCAACTTTATTAAATACCGGTACAAGTGAAATTACACAATTGAACTAAACAGTTTAATGTTTCACTGCAAATAAATGTTTCTATATTTAGGTGTTAATGTAATGTCAGATTGTCATTCCATTGAAATTATTTTTAAGTCTTAAGTTTATTGTATAGCTTGGAAAGGAAATTTAGAAGCCATTGTAATGTTTTGTAAATAAGGTTGTCTAACTTTGTACCCTTATACTTTTTATAGAGCATGACATAGAGCCTAATCCAATGTTTGTGGAGGCAAGCCGGTTGATATATCAAACTTCTAACCTTTTGTATTTTGAAATACTTGTGATTTAAAGATGAAATTATTTTGAAGTTAAAGAATAAAAAATTTTGTATCATTCCTAAACAAAGGTTTGTTTTTTTCTATGTGAGTAAGAAAATCTATTTGTCTTTATTCTGCGAGTAGCAAAGCTAAAGAACAACTATAATTTAAAACATTTCTTGAATAAACTACAATTTATAAGAAGCCATTAGAAAACACGATAATGCAGCATAAAGAATTATTTACCCTACTTAAAAGAGAAGTCTAATTTTAACAAGTAAATGTACAGTTGAGCCTCTGCAGTTTTTCTTGAAATCCAGAATCTATTTTTAGCTGGTGAAGGAAGTTCCAGCAGTAGAAACAATAATACAAATGTTTATGCTTTACTAAACCTTGTGTTGAAAATATTAAATAGATAAATTGATTCTAATAGGACTAGAGCTTATATATATTATTTAGTCACAGTTGTTTATTGCATTGGGTCATAGCTAACTTGAAATTTAGAATTGGGATGTGAATGAAGGAAGAAGAAAATCAGTTTAAGAAATTGCATGCAATAACAAAATATAGAACTCCAAGAGAATAATTAAGTAAATTATATTTCTATTTGTTGTGTGATCTACATACACATCAGTGGTAATGTACAGGGGGAAGTGTTCATGAAAGTAATGTTTGGTTATACACAAATACTTAAACATCTTCAGCAGTTTCACATCTCTGATGGATAACAATTCAGTTCCACTAGTCACACCTGTAGAGCAATTTATGAGAGAGTAAGAAAAGCAGGAAGTTTTCAGAAATGACTAGTCAAAACCTGAAGCTTGTTGTGTGAGCAAGTGGTGTCAGAAGCCCCATAGGCTGATATCACAGCCCTTTAGATGACATAGTTGTAGAGCAACTATGAGACGAAGAAGCCACGGCATCTAGTAGGAAGACGTCTGTTACACAAACATATTACTGTTTACAAAAATATTAATAATGTTTTTGTATAATTTATTGTAGAACATGAAAAAAAAATGTAAGCATAAACATTCAGAGGTAAGGCATCTTAATTGTACAACTCTCTTTACCAAAAATAAAAATAATAAGAACAAACTAGAACATCAACTATTGATATATTTCAGACATACGTACAGGTTAAAAATCTTGATCTTTAATACTTATGCAATACGTATTCATATGCAAAAGAATAGTGACGTTTAAAACTGTGACGAAGCACATAATCTTAACATTCGTTCAGACAGGTGGACAAAATGTGTACATTATTTCTAAAATACATTTTACAACTATTTATAAGAATTCCTACACAATTCCTACACAATAGCAGGGTTTGAGCTCGGAACTATCGTGATGACAGTCCGCCGAAGTGCATACCACTCGACAGAGCAGCCGTCCATAACGTTTACTGTGAGATATAGTGTTTAACAGTTTGGGATTAAAGTTATGGAATATGTTTCAAATTTTTAAACAAGTGGTTGAAGAAATTTTTTTTTGCACGAAATTCCAACTTCCGTATAGCATCGCAATTTTGTTGTAGTTTATAACAGTTAGCCCCTCCCTTTTTATCCCATTCAAGCACATACA
Source organism: Biomphalaria glabrata (assembly GCF_947242115.1). Classification (NCBI taxonomy): domain Eukaryota; kingdom Metazoa; phylum Mollusca; class Gastropoda; family Planorbidae; genus Biomphalaria; species Biomphalaria glabrata. Next base: position 43,575,154 of record NC_074716.1, on the reverse strand, counting down.
CACAGATATGCCACACAGTTTTCCAGAAAAATAATGTACAAAAGTCAAATCAGATAGGGGGTCGAACTGAGTCTTCAGCCTCCTATCTTGACAACCATCATAAGCAAGCTAGATCTAAATCTATAGTACTCATGTGAACACATCTATCTCGTATCGTTTCAATTTTTTTTTTTTTAAGAGTTGAAAATTTAGGCTAAAACATGAATGCAAATCTATTTCAAATAATGCATTTTCACATTCTTTACATTTAGATACAGATAATTTTCCATAAATTAAAATAAAATACCATATAAAGCTAATTAAAGCAGAGGCTTTTGGTCTATAAACATTTGTTTTTCTAACAGACCTATGGTTTGGCTTGTTATTCATTTTTGAAAGGCGGAAAAGGGTGTAGGCACCTGGTCAAATGGCCAGATTTTTCTTACTATAATACAAAGCATTGTATGGTAAAGCAATGGATAAAAAAAAAAAGAGAATAATAGCGTGTCAACCAGTTATCTAGAAAGCTGACGTCACGCATTATCATTCACACATCAGCATTGAATAGGTAACGTTCATTTTTAGACATCGCGAGTTAAATTCAATTGTTTGTGTTGCCCACTATTAACTAGGGTGTTATAATGCCAGCACAACGACTAATCACTTCTCTGCTGACGTCAGGTACTCATTCGATCAGGGTGAAATTAAAGCGTACTAGAAATAGATCAAGAATCTACAATCTCAGCCTCCATCAGGATTCGACTGTAATCAGTACCTAACATCACTCAAAACGTAAACTCCTGGCTCAGTAGCCTGGCAACGAGCGATCACTTTGTACTGTATTGCAATATTGAAATATACGGTAGTTCAGTTCGTAGCTGGCAAGGAAAAGGGGGTGCAGTGGATACGATGCTTTGCCTCAACCCATCCCCCCTTTTTAAAAATACAAAATAATTTCGATTTATTTTGATATATGTTTGTTTGTAAAATGTTTTACATGTTTCGGATGTTTCTTCAGAGTTGAAGATAGTTTACTTCCTAGTCCAAACCTCCCGCAGGACGGCGGGGGATGGGAGCGGGCAGGATTTGAACCCTCGACCATCGATAAATCCGAACGACAGTCCAGCGCGCAAACCTCACGACCAGGCAGCCATCAGTATGTATGGGGAATAGTCAATAAATACTTTTCTACCTGTATGTATGTTGGGGAATAGTCAATAAATACTTTTCTACCTACTTTGCAATGGGCCCTCCACCTTTTTATATTTTACAAAGCTTAGAGTCTCACTATGTCTTACTTTAAAAAAAAAATCAATAGGTTCTCCTCACAATTAACAATTTATAGGCTTAGTATTCCAAATAATATACGCCTATCTAACTTTATATTATAGGTCTACTCATCATTATGCCAGCCTTGGCAAAGTTTGTCATCCCAGATGCTGCGAAAGCAATATTATTATTCAAAAGTACAAGAAAATAAAATTCTATTTGAAAGCTTAAGAAGATTTAATTTAAAAAAAAAGAGGATAGTGATTATCTAGATTTGCCATATGTCAGGTTTAGTTGACAGTGGCCCTATTTACTATGGTGAGTATGGTACGGTAGGACTACGTCATTCCAAGCTTATGGTAAGTTTTCAATGGCTTAATTAAGGCCCAAGAACCAAGAGTTGTTGAGACATTATCGCAAGAAAAAATTAATTACAATGTGTAATAAAAAATAAATGTATAAATACACAATTCTAAAGCTTCTAATAACTACCGATATCTCAAGATTTCTTTAGTCCGAATACTCTGTCGAGAAACGTCCTGGATCTTCGCTTGTACTCGATTATCTCCCTGCAGAGTGTGTGAAACGCATCAGTTACCTTGGTAACGTCTTCAGATGCAGAGACCTCCATGAAGGAACAGCTTAGCTCAGCAGCCAATCTGGCCCCTGGACAGGAGTAAACATTTTCAGGCCATTACTTGTTACTTTGACTGGTCACCATATTGTTGAAGTTCTAGTAATTATTTATTGACGATTTGCATATTAAGCAGACTAAACAAACAAACAAACAAAAATAAGAAAACCTCACTGACAGGTAGGTAGTAGGCCAAATTTATAATCCTTTTTTTTTTTTTTTCGCTCTAAATCATTTCTATTCTTTACTTACATTGCCAGGTTGGCATCTAAATTTAAAGTGATATCTCTCAAGTTAATGTAAAGAGAGATAGGAATGTAAGCCGCAAATAGTTATATTTTTAAAAAGTTTATTGACTAGTTAACTCGTATACTTACCCTCGTCTTGAGTGACCTGCCGAACGTGCGCCAGGTCTGCTTTGTTGCCCAGTAAGATGACCGGAACGTGGTTCACCTTCTTCATGTCTTCCAACCTGCGCCGGACTTCTGCCAAAACTTCGAACGTCTGCCTAGATGTTACAGAGTACACTAGCACGAAGCCGTCTGCCCACCTGACGACATCGTCTCTCACGCCCATATCATCATTCTGGAATTAGGTTTGTACTTATAAATATATATATATATATATATATATATATATATATATATATATATATATATATATATATATATATAAAAGTCCGAAAAATAACAGAATGACACAATAGAAAGAAATACAAAATATTACGTTGATATTATTTGCTAATGCAATTATATATCGCTACACTAAAGCAAAACGAACGAAGATTTATATATATATATATATATATATATATATATATATATATATATATATATATATATATATATATGTATATTACGTTAATGCTATAAGAAAGAAAATCCACTGCCGAGGACAGACGCAAACAGCGAAAAGAAAATCTTAATCGACCACCGGCGGACAATGGTTATGCTTGCCCTGGAATGTGGCAAAATATGTAGGTCACAGCTGGACTGCGTAGCCACAGGAAATACTGTATTCCTCATTAATCTTCGGACTCGAGGACAAGCCTTATTATTATTATTATTATTAGGTTTTAATGCTGTAATATTTAATATCCCACTTTGCAACAACGGACTTACATGTTGATATATATGCATACCTAATTGTAGCCAATATATTTTTGCTTGAGAAAGAAAGCATCTGTGTAATAGTATTAACTCTTTCTCTCCTAACTGACGATACCAGCGTTGATTCCACCAGAATGTGGTAAATAATTACGGAGAGAAAGAGTTAATATGAAATGAAGACCGCATCTATGTTTGGATGAATCACTGGGATAGATGATTTTAGAATGGAATAGAACATAACGTATTGCTGAGCACAGCTCTACGGGACACTTTGGCGCTTCAACAGCCCACCCAGCTAGAGACAGTGGTGTAACAAGGTTCCCATGGGCCCGGGCTCAGGAATACGACGTTAGGTCCCTACCGTGGGGCTGAACTGAAATCGAGTCAGGTTGTCTCTAATGTGAGAGTAGGCTACATTTTTAAGAAAACAAAAACACGACAGACAGACAACACACAAAGTGCACATGTTCATCATTAGCAAATCAGTGTTTCCCAGAGAGGTCTTCTTGAAACTGTCAGGTAGAGTTGAGCCTTCGGCTTTTGGAACTCTTTCTCCAGCAAAAGTGAACAAAAAATCCCTCTCACGGTCTCTCCGGCCTGAATGAGAACAGTGTACACTGTTATGTCTTGCCGGGGGGGGGGAGGAGGGTAGACTCGCGGCCAAGGGCCACGTACACTGGGACCCTCGCCATTTTTCTATTCTATACCAGGCTAACCGTGCAGGACACGCCATTTATGTAACGGCCCCTTGAAAAACGGCGCCTGGATTGTGACAAGGTTGTGGGAGCTTGTTTGCAACTCCGCACAGTGCAATGAGGATGCTCTCGCACCCTCATAGGCACCCCACGGGAGTCTTGTTTTAAAATAACTGGTAGACCGCCACGTGAATTAATCTCGCTTCAAATAAGCCAGTGTCCCGCTAAATACTCAGATAGTGCGAAGTGTTCCGTTAAGGAAAAAGTTTGGGAAACACTGGGGTAAACTATATCAAGACCCTCAAACTTCGGGTCATTTGAAAGGATCATGCCGTTGGTCAACCATGTAACTTGCTAAGATTCCGAATCACCTGATGAATCTTAGGATATTCGGACTGTACATTGTTAGAAATAAATATAGAAACACGAAGACTTCCCCCAGCGCCTTTGTCGTGACAGAATGTTTGACATTGGCGAAGGTTTTTGAAGCACCCTTGATATAATCGTTTTTTTATCTTATCATATCTTATAAAATACAGACGTTACTTCAAAAAAAGAAGATAATTACGTCCTACGTGTCCTAACTCGGTAGAAAGTTAATTCTATCTTATCTTATCTTATATAATACAGACGTTATTTCAAAAAAGAAGATGATTACGTCCTACGCGTCATGCATTTAGTCATTCATATAAACCAATGACTTAAATTCTGCCAAGTCACTGGTTTTCCTGGCTAGCTCAGGCAACCCATTCCATGCTCTAATAGAACTAGGGAAGAAGGAGTATTTGTACAAATTTGTCCTACCATATGGGACGAGGAATGTGCCTTTATCTTTGTGTCTTTCTGAGTATTTTATTAAATTTTGTTTTTGTATTTGAAGATTATGGTTCAGTGTTTTATGTATAATTGCTACTTTACTTTTGAGTCTTCTGTCCTGAAGGCTTTCTAAATTTAGTGATTTTACTAAAGGTGTTACTCTAGTCAAATGTAAATATTCGTTTGTTATGAATCTCACTGCTCTATTTTGTGTCTGTACTAGTTACTTAATGTTTTCTTGAGTTGAGGGGTCCCAAACGGAGGATGCATATTCTATTATTGGCCTAACCAAGTTAAATAACATTTTAGTTTTATGTTCTTATTTGATCTCGAGCTGTTTTGAAAATAAAATGTTTAAAACAGTTTGGAAGTGGCTTCTGTAAAGTTAGGGTTCAATAATTGAAAGGATGCTGTGCACATGAGAACATACACATCCGAAATTTGTAGTTTGGACTGACGCCAAGGAAATGATGACATAATATTGCAATTTACAGTTGGATTATAATATTCATTTATGTATCCTAACTAGTTAATATATAACGCAATTTTTAACTAAAAAAAAATAAACAAAAAAAAAACAACAAACAAACATCATTTTTTTAATAGAGCAAGTAGTTATTGACATTGTTTACACATAATAATTATCATAATAGGCCTAATAATAATAATAATATTGACAATGTAAGAGTTACCTTGCTTTAATATAGTTCATACTACATCGAATTGTTATGTATATTTGCTCTCGGACACCAGAAATATAATTAAAGAACAATAAATATACAATGACTAGCATTACTAACTGGGTAAGCTCTTAATTTATACACAGGCTATATATTGTTTATTTTGTGTTGGACCATTCCCTTGCCTGCCTGGTCGTGCGGTTTGCGCGCTGGACTGTCGTTCGGATTTATCGACGGTCCAGGGTTCAAACCCTGCCCGCTCTCATCCCCCGTCGGGAGATTTGGACTACGAAATATTCGACCGTTCAATTCGGAATTTAGTGCAATGACACATATTCGACCGTTCAATTCAGAATTTAGTGCAATGACACTTATTCGACCGTTCAATTCAGAATTTAATGCAATGACACTTATTCGACCGTTCAATTCAGAATTTAATGCAATGACACATATTCGACCGTTCAATTCAGAATTTAATGCAATGACACTTATTCGACCGTTCAATTCAGAATTTAATGCAATGACACTTATTCGACCGTTCAATTCAGAATTTAATGCAATGACACATATTCGACCGTTCAATTCAGAATTTAATGCAATGACACTTATTCGACCGTTCAATTCAGAATTTAATGCAATGACACTTATTCGACCGTTCAATTCAGAATTTAGTGCAATGACACGTATTCGACCGTTCAATTCAGAATTTAATGCAATGACACATATTCGACCGTTCAATTCAGAATTTAATGCAATGACACATATTCGACCGTTCCATTCAGAATTTAATGCAATGACACTTATTCGACCGTTCAATTCGGTATTTAGTGCAATGACACTTATTCGACCGTTCAATTCGGTATTTAGTGCAATGACACTTATTCGACCGTTCAATTCAGAATTTAATGCAATGACACTTATTCGACCGTTCAATTCAGAATTTAGTGCAATGACACTTATGCGACCGTTCAATTCAGAATTTAATGCAATGACACTTATTCGACCGTTCAATTCAGAATTTAGTGCAATGACACATATTCGACCGTTCAATTCAGAATTTAATGCAATGACACATATTCGACCGTTCAATTCAGAATTTAATGCAATGACACATATTCGACCGTTCAATTCAGAATTTAGTGCAATGACACGTATTCGACCGTTCAATTCAGAATTTAATGCAATGACACATATTCGACCGTTCAATTCAGAATTTAATGCAATGACACTTATTCGACCGTTCAATTCAGAATCTAGTGCAATGACACGTATTCGACCGTTCAATTCAGAATTTAATGCAATGACACATATTCGACCGTTCAATTCAGAATTTAATGCAATGACACATATTCGACCGTTCAATTCAGAATTTAGTGCAATGACACGTATTCGACCGTTCAATTCAGAATTTAATGCAATGACACATATTCGACCGTTCAATTCGGAATTTAGTGCAATGAAACATATTCGACCGTTCAATTCAGAATTTAGTGCAATGAAACATATTCGACCGTTCAATTCAGAATTTAATGCAATGACACATATTCGACCGTTCAATTCAGAATTTTATGCAATGACACTTATTCGACCGTTCAATTCAGAATTTAATGCAATGACACTTATTCGACCGTTCAATTCAGAATTTAGTGCAATGAAACATATTCGACCGTTCAATTCAGAATTTAGTGCAATGAAACATATTCGACCGTTCAATTCAGAATTTAATGCAATGACACATATTCGACCGTTCAATTCAGAATTTAGTGCAATGACACGTATTCGACCGTTCAATTCAGAATTTAATGCAATGACACATATTCGACCGTTCAATTCGGAATTTAATGCAATGACACTTATTCGAGCGTTCAATTCGGAATTTAGTGCAATGACACTTATTCGACCGTTCAATTCAGAATTTAATGCAATGACACTTATTCGACCGTTCAATTCAGAATTTTATGCAATGACACTTATTCGACCGTTCAATTCAGAATTAAGTGCAACGACACTTATTCGACCGTTCAATTCAGAATTTAGTGCAATGACACTTATTCGACCGTTCAATTCAGAATTTAGTGCAAGACACTTATTCGACCGTTCAATTCAGAATTTAATGCAATGACACTTATTCGACCGTTCAATTCAGAATTTAATGCAATGACACTTATTCGACCGTTCAATTCAGAATTTAATGCAATGACACTTATTCGACCGTTCAATTCAGAATTTAATGCAATGACACTTATTCGACCGTTCAATTCAGAATTTAATGCAATGACACTTATTCGACCGTTCAATTCAGACTTTAGTGCAACGACACTTATTCGACCGTTCAATTCAGAATTTAATGCAATGACACTTATTCGACCGTTCAATTCAGAATTTAGTGCAATGACACTTATTCGACCGTTCAATTCAGACTTTAGTGCAACGACACTTATTCGACCGTTCAATTCAGAATTTAATGCAATGACACTTATTCGACCGTTCAATTCAGACTTTAGTGCAACGACACTTATTCGACCGTTCAATTCAGAATTTAATGCAATGACACTTATTCGACCGTTCAATTCAGAATTTAATGCAATGACACATATTCGACCGTTCAATTCAGAATTTAATGCAATGACACTTATTCGACCGTTCAATTCAGAATTTAATGCAATGACACTTATTCGACCGTTCAATTCAGAATTTAATGCAATGACACGTATTCGACCGTTCAATTCAGAATTTAATGCAATGACACTTATTCGACCGTTCAATTCAGAATTTAATGCAATGACACTTATTCGACCGTTCAATTCAGAATTTAATGCAATGACACTTATTCGACCGTTCAATTCAGACTTTAGTGCAACGACACTTATTCGACCGTACAATTCAGAATTTAATGCAATGACACTTATTCGACCGTTCAATTCAGAATTTAATGCAATGACACTTATTCGACCGTTCAATTCAGACTTTAGTGCAACGACACTTATTCGACCGTACAATTCAGAGCGTAGTCCAATGGCACTTATGTGACTGTTCAGTTCAGAAATGAGTGAACTGACATGACAGTACAATGCAATGGCACCTGGTGAATAGTTCAGTGCAATGCGTTGTGTCTATACTACTGCCAAAAGAGAAAGTGTAAAAAAAAGACCAAAAAAAAAAAAAAAAGACACTGTACTCGCTGACGTTGATAAAAGCGGTAAACGTTAAATCAGCTTACTACCCAATGTCAAAGTAAGCCTGTATCTATCATTTCTTTGCTATTTCACTTTCACTTAACAATTAACTCCCCTTTCTTAACTGTTTATTCCCCCTGAGCACATAAACAAATACTTTTTTTTAAAAAAAACATTTTCTACATTTAGGAGAAATTTTAAACTCTCATGTAAGGGGGATTGGGGGGGGGGGAAGAATGTCGTAAAAATTAACCCGAGCAGACGAACAGAGCATACGAACGTTACATGATTACGACGTTAGTAGCCCCGCTCACACCTGGAGGATGGAAGAGGATTCTGGCACTTCGTAGAAAAACGAACTTGATCTGTCAAGTGGATTCCCGTCTGCCGGATGTGTCAAGGCGTAAATATAAATGAGTCAGTTTAGCGCCCTCACAGAAAAAAAAAAGTTCAAACAGAAATTATTGCGCGATAGTACAGTTCAAACGCATTGTTACTCCAAACAAGAAATTTATCTTTCTTTTAAAAATCACAACTCGTTAAATAATTACACATTCACATCCATATACAACGTCCTGCTTTGGTTAAAGATTAAATATAGTATAACCTTGATCGAATAGTCAGATTTTATTGGAGTAACACCATTGGTAAAATCACTAAATTTAGAGACGCTTCACAACCGAAGAATACAAAGTAAAGTAGAAATAATACATAAAACACTCAACCATAATTTGCAAATACAAAACGAAACACACACAAAAACTAAGAAAAAAAATCATACAAAATACATATGGTTATAAAACACAAAAATAAAGGCAATTCCACATACTAGGACAAATTCGTATAAGTGCTCCTTTTCCTCTAGTGATAATAGTGCATAGAATGGGTTACTTAAAACAGCCAGGAAAACCGAACACTTTAATCCACTGATTATTATATATGGCTAGATTGATGTATGTATACACGCATAGGACATAATTATCTTTTCTTTTGAAATAACGCCTGTAAGTTATTAGATAAAATACATGTTATTTCAACATCTTAGTTTGAACAACTTACATTTGATCGTGTGTCTAAAAGTTCAAAGGTCACAGACTCGCCTTCCAAAGTTGTAGCACATTTGTACTTGTTTTCTGAAGGAAGAAAAGACAACTCCTTTGAGGACCAACCCCTCTGTAAGAATGCATTCACTATTTCTTATGGTGTAATGAGATAATATGAACATACGATGGCTCTTTAATCCCATATCACAAAATAAAAATTAAATTTAAAAAAGCGTGAGCTTCTATCTTCTGTTAACATCTGTTAAACAAGAATAAACATAAGAAATACTATATAGAAAAGCAAAGCTTATTAAGTGTAATTGTATCAATTAGTTTGAATCTGTCATGCAATTATGAGAAAGATGAACCTATACATATAAATAAGTGCGATATTTTTTTACCAATGGACCTCATTCACCAATTGTAAACAAACAACATTTAGCCACGTGGTGTTCTATCTCTTCTATATAATTTACGATCTCATGTTTAATTCATGATGGTTGTCACGTGACAGTTTTTTCCCGTTGTTTTATCAATAAGATCACGTAACAAATGTTGTTTGTTTACGATTGGTGAATGAGGTCCATTGGTTTTGTTTAGATTTTAGCTTTCTCGATGCGCTATGATCCTATCACTTGTCTGGACCAGTTGTGAAAGGAGGAGGGAAGAAGGGGGTATCTTGGTGAATGTTTACATGATCGTTTTTTAAATGCATAAAAAAATGTTTACTCAACGCTCAAGATTCCTCAAGGGGACTAATTCAACTTATACCACAACATGTCAAGTACGATTTCATTCACTTGTTGAAGATACTAAACAAAATAATTAATTACCAGTAGTTAACTAATTGTTTTTTTTTATTGATGTAAAAGAAATAATTGTGCAAAATTTCAGCTTGATCCGTGATTGGGTGTGGGAGAAATAATGTGTACAAACTTTTTACCATACATACATGTAGACAGACAGACAGAGTGAGTAGATATAAGCTTTGTAAAAAGGTTTTAAAGTTAATACGTATAACTTGTTATGACTGGAAGAAATTGCCTATGATAGCATTTGGGATACACTTTCTTCAAACACTTTCAGACTGTATATTGATGATGCTTAGTCAGTGGGTATGATTTCAACTCTCTCTCTCTCTCTCTCTCTCTCCTTGCTGTTGTGAAAATGTGTGTAAGTTCAGCTTCGTCCCATTACATATCCTTGCTGTTGTGAAGATGCGTGTAAGTTCAGCTTCGTCCCATTACATATCCTTGCTGTTGTGAAGATGTGTGTAAGTTCAGCTTCGTCCCATTACATATCCTTGCTAATGACACGATGTGTGTAATTTCGAACTTCTCTCGTTACATATCCATGTTGTTGTGATGCTGGGTCTATCCCTAAGATTATTTCTCATGACATATCCTTGGTGTTGTGATGCTGGGTGTATCCCCAAGCTTAATCTCTTACATAGCCTTGGTGTTGTGATGCTGGGTCTATCCCTAAGATTATTTCTCATGACATATCCTTGGTGTTGTGATGCTGGGTGTATCCCCAAGCTTAATCTCTTACATATCCTTGGTGTTGTGATGCTGGGTGTATCCCCAAGCTTAATCTCTTACATATCCTTGGTGTTGTGATGCTGGGTGTATCCCCAACTTACTTCTCTTACATATCCTTGGTGTTGTGATGCTGGGTGTATCCCCAAGCTTACTTCTTCTTGGTGTTGTGATGCTGGGTGTATCTCCAAGCTTACTTCTCTTACATATCCTTGGTGTTGTGATGCTGGGTGTATCCCCAAGCTTAATCTCTTACATATCCTTGGTGTTGTGATGCTGGGTGTATCCCCAAGCTTAATCTCTTACATATCCTTGGTGTTGTGATGCTGGGTGTATCCCCAACTTACTTCTCTTACATATCCTTGGTGTTGTGATGCTGGGTGTATCCCCAAGCTTACTTCTTCTTGGTGTTGTGATGCTGGGTGTATCTCCAAGCTTACTTCTCTTACATATCCTTGGTGTTGTGATGCTGGGTGTATCCCCAAGCTTAATCTCTTACATATCCTTGGTGTTGTGATGCTGGGTGTATCCCCAAGCTTACTTCTCTTACATATCCTTGGTGTTGTGATGCTGGCTGTATCCCCAAGCTTATTTCTCTTACATATCCTTGGTGTTGTGATGCTGGGTGTATCCCCAAGCTTACTTCTCTTACATAGCCTTGGTGTTGTGATGCTGGGTGTATCCCCAAGCTTACTTCTCTTACATAGCCTTGGTGTTGTGATGCTGGGTGTATCCCCAAGCTTACTTCTCTTACATAGCCTTGGTGTAGAGTGGGTGGAAGTGACATAAATTCCACTCCTGCATGCAATTCTCACTTATGAAATATAAAATGAAGTTTGTAACTGTTTAGTGCTGAAACACAATTATGAATAAACATGACATGTAACATATAATAGCAGCAGGCGTAACATCGAGAACCCTAAGTCTAACCGAGAAGGACTCGAACCACGGAACCAGAATCGGCGTCATCGCCAATCACGACCAGGTACCAGTGTAGCCTCTACTTAGGACTTACATCATTTGGATCTCAACAAAAAAATCTTTCAAGTAAGTTAGTCCAACTAAAACTTTATAGGGTTGTAGCTCACACATCTATCTATCTATCTATCTATCTATCTATCTATCTATCTATCTATCTATCTATCTATCTATCTATCTATCTATCTATCTATCTATCTATCTATCTATCTATCTATCTATCTAATCTGTCTGTCTATCTATCTATCTATCTATCTATCTATCTATCTATCTATCTATCTATCTATCTATCTATCTATCTATCTATCTAATCTATATATCTATCCATTCATATATATACATATACATCCATACATCCATACACGAGTTATTATATTTACCACTTGCTTGATCGTATTCTCCTATAAATCTTTTGGTTAAAAATCGTACACACAAGGCTGAAAAAAAAATTCCATTTAGTTATCGTAGGAAAAGTTTAACTATATACATGAACTAATACTATTCTTATATACAGACATATAGGTTAAACATATAATTTTCTTTTCTTTCATTTCTTCCGTAAAATAAATATGTGAAATTTTCGTTCGAATTCCGATTATTATAAAAATAAATATTAGGCCTACTAACCCTTGTTATAAGAAGGTCATTAATCAACAATGTAGTAGGCCTACTATTATCATTTTTTTTTTTTTTTTTTTTTGACTAACTGAAGTATTCGATTTGCGCATATAAACATTGATCATTTTATATGGAGTTTTTCATACATGGCGGAAAATGAGTAAATAGAAAATTGTTGGTGTATCTGGTGTACACAAATAAAAGAAATGTCAATAAGTTTTGTTTTTTGAAAGTTTTATTATCGCGATTCTCCTTCAATGTAGCATTGCGAAAAGAATTTTTTTAACCACTTCTTTTTAGAACTTTTATTTAGTTGGCAATTTTGAAGCGTGCTTGACATTGTTTCGTTTATCTTGAACATATCCGAAAAGAAAGATTTCACCTCAAATGTAGCTCTAACAATTCGAAGCGATGTTGAGATGTCAGCCATAAACTTTTCTTGAAATTCATGAACGAAAATAAAATAATTGGAAAGAATTTAAAGCTCCTTCTTTTTCATGCACGCATCGGGTATATGGGAATTCTCCAAATTGAACTTTTACAGTTGGCAAATTGGCATAATGTTTAAAGGCAATGTTGTTTTTGACATTGAGTTATATTTAATGAAATTAGACAATAACATTGACTCGTTATCCAAAGCTATATAATTCTTGTCTGTAGTCTTACCACTCTTTCCGACTCCAGCCATTCCAAGAACAGCAATCTTTGTTTCGCCCAGCGAAGATTTCTTTCGCCTTAGGTAGGGTTTCAGCGTTGTTCCACTATTTGGGCTGGAGCCCTCCGGAGGGGAACCCGGAGCGCTCATTTATAAGCTTAGTGCTCCCTCCTAATCAGCGTTGAGACAAGCGATTCATTTATTTGCAATGGTCTACGTTTGAGTCCCACGCACTCCATGTGCTAGATCAAAGAATAAAAACAATTCAATAAAGATACTGTTATGATTGTGGAAAAAACAACAACTTTGACAAAAATAATCTCAAAATTAAGTTGTTTTAGCAATGTGACTAAGCTATACATTTTAATGGGCTAGTTTTCGTTGTGCATATTTTTTTGTTTTTCAAAAATTAATACAGAAAGGAAGAATGAATGGTATTTCAAAAATATAGTCACTAAGAAACGTAGGAGCGACATCGGGGGAAAAAAAGTCTGTTGTCACGCTGGGACTGTGTGGCTTTGTCACGTTGAAGTTTAGCAGAGCTTAAGTTACTGATTAACACGCATGACGCATGAAATGTGTTGGGCGTAATTATCTTCTCTGTTAAAGTAACGTCTGTAATTTATAAAATAAGATAGGAGTCATCCTAAGATGATGCAGGTTCGTAATAATAGATTACAGAACACAATTAAAGTGGAAATTTAGGTAATACTTGAATACTTTAAGTACACAAACTTGGTTTGTAAAATAAAATATAACAATGAGTTTTTGTAAGATTCCTCAATACTTTAAGTGCACGAAAGCTGAGCTGGTTCGGTCATATTGTAAGACATCTGTCAAAATCATCCTCCAAGGTACAGTGAAGGGAGCACTAAGAAAGGGTCTACCAAAGAAAAACTGGCCGGACAACGTGAAAGAATGGACCGGCACTCTTGATAGGCAGCGAAATTACCTTATGTTGATTACAAGGGGCCTCATATCTAAAAGGGCTTAGGGGCTTTCTCGTCTAAATCCCGTCCTGATACTGAGAGATAGCTGAGAGAATTTTACACCGTAACAGTATCATATTGCTACTCAGTGCAACTATGATACGAAGAGATAGCTGAGAGAATTTTATACGGTAACAGTATCATATTGCTACTCAGTGCAACTATGATACGAAGAGATAGCTGAGAGAATTTTATACGGTAACAGTATCATATTGCTACTCAGTGCAACTATGATACGAAGAGATAGCTGAGAGAATCTTATACCGTTACAGTATCATATTGCTACTCAGTGCAACTATGATACGAAGAGATAGCTGAGAGAATTTTATACCGTAACAGTATCATATTGCTACTCAGTGCAACTATGATACGAAGAGATAGCTGAGAGAATTTTATACCGTAACAGTATCATATTGCTACTCAGTGCAACTATGATACGAAGAGATAGCTGAGAGAATTTTATACCGTAACAGTATCATATTGCTACTCAGTGCAACTATGATACGAAGAGATAGCTGAGAGAATCTTACACCGTTACAGTATCATATTGCTACTCAGTGCAACTATGATACGAAGAGATAGCTGAGAGAATTTTATACCGTAACAGTATCATATTGCTACTCAGTGCAACTATGATACGAAGAGATAGCTGAGAGAATCTTACACCGTTACAGTATCATATTGCTACTCAGTGCAACTATGATACGAAGAGAATGCCAGGCTTTTATTACAGAATTTGATTTTAAGCTTCAAAGTTACCATCTTTCGGTCTTTCCTTCTTCGCAAGGTCCTGTGTTTAAGGCATGAGTAGTGTCTCTTCTCTGGGCCATACTGCTTTTTATTTCCTCACTAACTGACGTCAGTACGTTCTCGACGTTTTGCTTTCTCTCTCGTGTCCAGTCCTGGATTATCTTGATAGAATCATTGGCCTCCTTCAGTCTTAGAACGACTATGGTTCATCTCAGAGCACACTTCCTCATGTGGCTGTGGAGCCCTATTTTGGAGAGACACTCCCGTCCACAGATAGCGCAGGTTAAGGTGGCTTTTGCTTCGGTGGTAGAGGAGCTGGCCGTTTTTCAGATTGTACGTTTTTCTTCCTGAGCTGAGACCCATGTACTTTTACTGTCCATATTTTTTTTGGTCACTGTCTCTCTCCATCTGTTGCGGTCTAGAGCTATGTCTTCCCAATTGTCAGTACTTATTTAAGGTCACGTTTTATTACATCTATGTAACGGAGGTGGGGGCGACCAGTTTTTCTTGCGCCAGTCGCGAGTTGTCCATAGAGGACGACTTTCGGGATAACATGTCCAAGCCAGCGCAAACGGCGTTGTCTGAGGGCTGTAAAGATGCTGGGAATACCTTGATAGCCTTGTGAACAACTGCACAAGGAGATTCATGCGTCAATGAAGTACGGGGTTCAGAGTAACAGCACCACTAAAGGAGGAAAGTACCGGCCCATCATGGCCACAGCTTGGAGAGAGATGCGAAATCACCAACTTAACGATAAATGCCGTTTGTCTTCATTTTTAAATAGCTTACTGTAACGATGTACAGCATGTTGGCCTCGCTTGGGACCATCTGAGCCTTCAGTTTTAACGCCATATAACTGGAATGTGTCCCGCTTTCGCTCCTCAAATATCTAATCACCTAATATAAGTGTATGAGGTGCGGTGGCTGAGCGGTAAAGCGCTTGGATTCCGAACCGGGGTCCGGGATTCAAATCCTGTTGAAGACTGGGATTTTTAACTTTGGGGATCTTCAGGCGCCAGCACCCAGCTCTAATGGGTACATCACATTAGTTGAGGAAAAGTAAAGGCGGTTGGTCGTTGTGCTGGCCACATGACACCCTCGTTAACCGTAGGCCACAGAAACCTTTACATCATCTGCCCTATAGATCACAAGGTCTGAAAGGGGAACTTTACTTTTTTTATATATAAGTGTATTATTTCCCCCTCCCCCACCCCTTATTTTCATCACTTCTTTGCCTCCTACAATGTGTTCACAGATAAAAACACCGCGTTTAAACACCCCAATAATTCAGGTAGATGCGACCTCATTGCGGGATAAAAAAAAATGAAGGTTAGGCTTTGATCAACTACTTAATGGCGTGTGCCAACATTAACAAGGGACTTCACTCTTAGACATTTCCCCATCTTCTGCTTCTCTGTCCAAGTTGTTGGTATAAAAAAAGAAGAAACTCAAGACTGAAAGAGAAAGAAAAAACAACAACGGAAGAACGGAAAAGAGATTTTGGAGTACAACACGGCATCAGGAGTGTGGGGAAGTGATGTACGAATGTAGGAAGTGTTCAAGAAAGGGGAGCATTCACTGGAGAGAGAGAGAGAGGAGAGAGAGGAGAGAAAGAGAGAGGGGGAGAGGGAGAGAGAGGAGAGAGAGAGGGAGGGAGAGGGGCAGAGAGAGAGAGGAGAGAGAGAGGGGGGAGAGGGAAAGAGAGAGAGAGGAGAGAGAGAGGAGAGAGAGAGAGGAGAGAGAGAGGGGAGAGAGAGAGGAGGGAGAGAGAGAGAGGAGAGAGAAAGGGAGAGAGGAGAGAGAGAGGGGGGGGAGAGAGGGGGGGGGGAGAGAGGGGGGAGAAAGGGGAAAAGAGGGACGGAGGGAGAGGGAGGATGAGGGAGAGAGAGAGGGAGAAGGAGAGAGAGAAAGAGAAGAAAGAAAGACTGATAACAAGAAAGATGCATAAACTGAAGTTACTGAAACGGAAAAGGTTAATGAGAAGAACAAGTTACACGTTAACAATTTTTAAAAAAATCAAAATTTGCGACATTTCCGGGAACAGTTTTTAAATGTACTTAGCCTATTTATAGTTCCTTAACATTTTTTTTTCTTATTTCTTAATTTTTAATTACCAAAGGAATATTTTTTTTTTAAATTCTATTTTCACCAAGCGGATCTTTCATGTACAGCACTACAGGTTCAGTGTGTTTGAGTAGTTTCCCTTTCCAAGTTAGTTTATTTAAATGTTATTTTAAAATTAAAATTTTTAGTTTCTTCCAGTTTAAATGTCTAAATTTTTTCATAAAAGAGTCTCGAAAATAAATTTAAAAAAGTGAGGTTCAAGTGCAAAACTTAGCGTCTGAGTGAACTAGCTGCTAGTACAGCTACTCAAGTCAACAGGCCAGAGTGAACTAGCTGCTAGAACAGCTACTCAAATCAACAGGCCAGAGTGAACTAGCTGCTAGAACAGCTACTCAAATCAACAGGCCAGAACGTATCGGTTAATACATTTACACTGGGCGTGAACCTGCAATGCTCGGTTTATTTTTTTTTTTAATTTCCTTATGCGTTTTTTAATGCTAACGCTTTTTTTTTGGAAAAAAAAAGGGGGGGGGGTAGCCTCATGCCTCTTTTTGATTATTTCAGTCTCATAGCGTTTTGTTTGGTGGCCACCTACAGGCGATATTAATTGTTTCCAATTGTCTTGTATGTTAACTAGAGAGTTTAACTAAAGTAAAGTCATTGGATTTCCTGGCTGATTCAAGCAACACGTTCCATGCTCTAATGGCACTAATGAAGAAAGTACATTTACAGGAATTCGTCCAAGCATTTGGAATATAATCTATGAACCTCTGTCTTTGTATCTATAGCCATTTTTCAAGGTCTTCGGGGGCTCGCAAATACCTTCCTTCAGGGAACAGTACCAGGAAAAAGAAGAAGAGACAGTTAGAGAAAGTGATGGGAAGACAACATAAAAGAATGAGGGGCCTGCCATTGAAAAAGGTTCTATCTTAGGCAAAAGACAGAGAGGAATGGAGAAAGACGGTCAACAAATCTTGCATGGTGCCCCAACGGTCCAACAGACTAGGGGATAGGTAAAGGTAAAAATCTTTGTATTTTAGTGGACAACTTCATTTTATAAACATAAAATCTAAAATGTAAGTGACACATATGTATAAATTAGACGAAACCAAACATATAGATCTAAATCGTTTTTATTGTTCGCTAGGACAAATCATCATTATCATTCCTTTGGGTTCCTGAAGGAACATAGGGCCTCGACAAAAACACGCCACTCTCCACGGTCTCTTGCTAGTTTTTTTTATGGTAAATAGGCCTACGTAAATATTTTTTTAAAGAACAGATTGAGCTAGAAAATGGTTACCGATGAATTCTTCCAATAGAAAGATATCAAACGTGAATCTCCAAATTTTAAAAAATCTGGAATATTTGTAAATGCTGTAGTTTATTTTCTTTCCATTAAAAAAAAAAAACGGCGTCTGAAATTGTGTAGATAAAGTTCATGGAATGGTATGTATAGAAAAAAAAATAAGGCGGGCTAAAACTGGAGAACTCAAAGGAGCAGACGCAAGCGTCTAAGTTAATTGCGTAAACATTGTGCAGCTGTAGCCATCCGATTAAAAAAATAAAATTTAAATAACATGCACCTACAATGCACATCATTCACCACACACACACACCAACACACACACACACACACACAATCTCTGCATGTGTCTCCCCCCTCTCTTTCTCCTGTCTTCCTCCTTCGTGTCTATCTCTCTCAATTCGATTCATTACGAGGCTATTTGCCTCTGTTAAAGAATAATTCAATTACAGTGTTTAAGTTTAAGCTGGGTTTATTTTGTACTGGAAAATTAATGGCAGAATTAGTCAAAGACCTGACGTTGACGGGGAATATAACAAACGCAATTACTATTAACAAAAGCGAATTATTTACTGCTAAGGTCTCGTTCAAATTCACATCTACTAGCGACTCAAGTTCAACGTTTTGGGATCTTTTACTAAGCTTATATCAATTCACTCTGTCTGTTTGTCTGTCTGTGTGGTAAAAAGATAGTACACGTTTTTTCCCCCACACTTAATCTCGGATCAAGCTGAAGTTTTGCATTATTTTTTCTTTTACCTGACAAATCAATTTAAAAAATTGCAAATTAGTTAATTAACTAATATTAATTTTTTTTTTGGTATCACGAACAAGAGAAAAAATATTAATTGACTTAAGTGGTAGTATAAGCGGAATTAATCCTCTTTATAGGTCGTTATAGGCAGTTGGTCGTTGTGCTGGCCGCATGACACTCTCGTTAACCGTGGGCCACAGAAACAGATGATCTCTTCACAGCAGCGGCCCTAGGGGGTATTAAGTGGGGCATCCGTCCCAGGCCCCGCGCCTGAGGGGCACCCGCGTTCGAAGATTTCCTTGTCACCTTCAGCTTCGCAATCCAGATCAATTCTCATTAACTAGGACTTGTTACTCAATATTTTGGAAGCCTTCCTGGCATCTAGATGATAGGCCTACCAATTACCATGCATTTTTTGGAGGGTTTCTATACTGTTCAGTTTAGGTAAAGACAGCATCTTATGACCTGTCGATTCTACGAGGCTATTATTGTTTAACAGTTCACCTTGGCATGAATTAAAAAAAAAATATCCGAAAGCGACCAATTAACATCGTTTATTTCGTAAATAAAGGACATCCGATCGGATTTGAATAGGAAAACGCGTAGTGATCAAGTTTGAGCCAGTTGCAAGGCGCTAGTTATTTCCGACGTATTTAATTTCATATACGTACACTTTTCTTTGGATACGAACAGTATTTAATTTCAAATATGTACACTGTTTTCGGATACGAACAGTATTTAATTTCATATATGTACACTATTTTTGGATACGAACAGTATTTAATTTCAAATATGTACACTATTTTTGGATACGAACAGTATTTAATTTCATATATGTACACTATTTTTTGGATACGAACAGTATCACATGAAATCCCCGTAACACTTTAATCTCCTGGATGGTTATTTCCCATTCTCTTAACCTGCCCACTGTTTCTGACGTCACGACCTGTGACGGGGCAGTGAGCTATTGGTCTACACAGGTTGGGACGTCGCAGGTCAGTGTTGAAGCCTTCCATCACGATTGGTCTATATTGAGCCAGTGAATGTGTTATATTGTTATTTCGGCCAATCAGCATCCAGAATGTTTGGTGATGAAGTATTCTTTTTTTTTTTTTTTTCACTAGGCTACTGTACATATACATCGGGTGGCCGTGGGAAAATCCGTGTTGAAAACAAAAAACCGCGGTAGTATTTGTTTCATTATTTATTTTGAAAACCCGTGGTATAGCCCTTCCGCGAAAGTCGGATCTGCGAACGTCAAAGGACAACTGTAGCTCCTATCGCGCACCTTGTTCTTAAGGAACATCAATTTGGCTTCTGCCTTCAGATCGCGCATCGAAGGTAAGATACATTATTATTATTATTAGGGCAAAGCGACAAACCAGGAAAGGTGAAACCTTTCATGCAGAACAATAACAATATGGGAAGTAATTAGTGAAAGGCAAATAGTACAGTATGTATGGTACTATGTTTAGTAACAAAAATAAGACCTACAGGTTTAGTGGCGGATGAACCAGTTAGCGTGATGTGGTACGGTAAATAGAGGCTCAGGGCCCCGCATATGACACTCGCCCAGGGCCCCGCGCTCTGCTAAGGCCGCCTCTGCCTCTACATCATCTTTCCTATAGACTTCTGAGTCTTAGTGAACAAAAACCTGAAAAATAGGACGAGACTATGGAAAAAAATAGATAACTATTCAATCTTCCATGTTCATAAGCTCTCTGCTAGCAGAGTGATTATGAGAAGTCTGAGAAGACTGGAGCAATGAGTTCAGTGTCCTCCCCCTTTTTTTTTTAAATTTTTAGCGGCCCTCCGAAAGGGGAATAGACGCTTTTAGTTTTGTGTGGTCTGTCCGTCCGTCCGTCTGTCCGTCCCGTTTAGATCTCAAAAACTAGAAGACAAAATGAAAATCGGACATCATGATATTTTAAATTTTAGATTATTCAAAATTCTGATCTAGATCTAGAACTATTCTAGAAATCTAGCGCTATTCTAGATTCTAATTCTAGATCTAGTCTAGATTATAGTTCTATAGGTTCTAGTTCTATAGGTTCTAGTTCTATATTCTAGTTCTATATTCTAGTTCTAGATCTAGTCTAAATCTAGATCAAGAACTAGTCTAGAAATCTACATCTAGTCTAGATTCTAGTTCTAGATCTAGTTTAAATGTAGATCTAGACAATATTTCTAGTACTAGTCTAGAAATCTAGATCTTGCCGATCTAGTCAAAATCTTGTCAAATTTATAGCAAAAGCAGACACATCAGAAAAGATAGTAAATAAAATCTCTAGATATATGCCCAAATAGGCCTAGACACATCTAGATGGTAGTTTAAGTGTAGGCCTAAATGATACAGTACAACGTTAGGCCTATACCATAACAAAGGAAACATGTTCAGTTGATGTTAAGTCTGTTTCTAATTTTAATTGAATATCGAACAAATATTTGCAATGACATTTGAATAAATGTCATAAACAGTTACATTTGAATAAAAATCGATAAAATTGGGTAATCAGCTCACGTATTAGTTCAACAAAAAGAACTAACTAGCAATATTGTTTATTGGAACATATTTCAAGAAAGTTGATGGGGGAGGGATGACACCCTGAGCTACCCCACTAGGTGTCACAGACATTGTATCGGGAGGTTTCTATGTTCTTATACGATCAGTTAACGCTACTCTACTTAGTCTATTCCAGAAGATTTAGAAGAGTCTTATCATAGACGACGTGTTGCACTGTTTTCTTTTTATGTGAAAAATAACGCCAAATGATTTTTAAAATTGTATTGCTTTAAACGATCAAAACAAGGCTTTGGCATGAATATTCCTAGTCCATTGGTGAATTCGATGGGGGCGGCCTCTGAGTTTGTGTGATAACACAAACTCTGTTTGTAATCTTATTAAATAGTATTTTTTTTTTAAATATTTCTTTTTTTTTTTTGTAGCCACAGTCGAAGACATGAGACAGATCTAATGAATCTACTTGAAATGTATACAAAGCTTATATCGAATCACTCCGCAAAAATATCTTATACATTTAAAGCAACATTCTCAATACTTTAACAACTCAACATCACAAAGCAAACATATAGGATAGAGATTGAGAGGCTAAAATTAGAGAGGAATGGAGAGAGAGAAAAAAAGAAATAAGAGAGAGAGGAAGAAGGAAAAAAAGAACGATAGGTAGAGGGGTGGCGGGGAAGAAACCAAGAGAGAGAGAGAGAGAGAGAAATAGTATTAAAAATGGAGAGAGAAAGGGAAACAAATGACAGCATAACGTATGGAAAGAGGGAGAAGTGAACGGGGAGAGACAGGAGAAAGCAAAGAGAGGAGAGAGAGAGAGAGAGGAGTGAACAGAGAAAGGAGAGGAGAGAGAGAGAGAGAGAGAGAGAGAGGAGTGAACAGAGAAAGGAGAGGGAAGAGAGAGAGAGGAGTGAACAGAGAAAGGAGAGGAGAGAGAGAGAGGAGTGAACAGAGAAAGGAGAGGAGAGAGAGAGAGAGGAGTGAACAGAGAAAGGAGAGGAGAGAGAGAGCAATTAACAAAGAAAGAAGGGGAGTGAAGGGAGAGAGACAAGAGAAAGAGGGGAGAGAGAGAGCAATTAACAAAGAAAGAAGGGGAGTGAAGGGAGAGAGACAAGAGAAAGAGAGGAGAGAGAGAGAGAGAGAGGAGTGAACAGAGAAAGAGGAGAGAGAGAGAGAGCAATTAACAAAGAAAGAAAAGGAGTGAAAGGAGAGAGAGGGGAGAGAGAGAAGTGAACAGAGATAGGAGAGGAGTGAAAGGAGAGAGAAAGGAGAAAGAGAGGAGAGAGAGAAAGAGAACAGAGTAAGAGAGGAGAGAGAGAGGCGCGAACAGAGAAAGGAGAGGAGTGAATGGAGAGAGAGAGAGAGAGTAAGGAGAAGAGAGAGAGTGATAAAAATGAGAGTATGCGAGAAAACAAAACGAAAGCACTTAATGAACATTCCTCTCCCTCTAGAAAGAACGCAGTCCACAATTCCGAAACAGCTTTATGATTTATCGTGTCAAGTCACAAGTATCAAAGAACTTCTCTAAAGACTTGTACTATCAGCAAAATGCAGTGCCATACTTGTGTCTCCAATTTCTGTTTTCTTTTATGGAAACGTGTATTATATCACACGTGAAGACCCCCAATGAGTCACTACAGTTAGCTCATGTATCAGACTCCTATTATGACTCATTCTGCCCTGGGCTATCGGCTAACTATGACTCAACAAATGACTGAACAACAAATCGGACGAATCATACAATCATATAGGCCTATCTATAACCACATGTAATAGAATGCCTCTTTGCATTGTGATTTATTTGTAGGCCTGAAGATAAATTTTTCAGAGCCCGTTTTTTTGTTGTTGTCTGTCTTGCCCATTCATAGACCATATCTCAAAAAGCGAAAAGAACTATCACTATTAGGGATTTTCACACAAAAAGTAATCTGCTCTTTGTTAATATTTGATTTTTCAGATCCCATTTATGTTCTTAGCAATAAAAAAGAAGTAAGAGAAAAAAAAAAAGAAGAAAAAGCGATACTTAGAAATATGGTGGAGATACAATAAAACCTTGAAGAAAAATGTTAGAAAATGAAAAGATGAAGTTTGGGTGAAATTTTTAATAGACACAAAATAAACAATGTCAATGACGCCATACAGAAAGATCACTGATGCCAACTAAACAATAAAAAATTACTTTGTGCTAAGAAATTGGATGTTTCAGTGCTGAAAAGTGCACACAAACAAATTTATAGCAGCGGCTGAGTGGTTAGGCGCTTGGCTTCGAACCTGGGGTCCTGGGTTCGAATCTCGGTGAAGACTGGGATTTAGAATTTTGGGATTTTTAAGGCGCTCCTGACTTTAGTTGGGGAAAGTAAAGGCGGCGGTTGGTCGTTGTCCTGGCCACATGACACCCTGCTCGTTAACCGTTGTCTAAAGAAACAGATGACCTGAACATTATCTGCCCTATAGACCTTTTACCGTTTTTTTAATACTTCGCTTTATCACTACTTCCGTCTTCTGTACATCGGATACACCAACAATCTTGCTGTTTATGGATATTTCACCAGGAATGAAAATCTCTCTATTTTAAATCTTCTTTCATTTCTTTTTCTTAGCCGTAATACTAGACAATGGACGATTCTCTCACAGACTTTGTCCAGCAAATGCTGCGCTTTAATTAATAAAGACAAAAGATCGCGTGGTCTCTGATGTAATGCTATTTACACAAATGATCAGAAGTAATGCTATTTACACAACTGTTGTTTAGTTAAGAAGCAAACAATAACGTGATCGTCTGGGAACACTGTATTCTACTTTGCGTCACTGTCAGGAATAGGACAGAGAGAGAGAGAGGGGGGGGGGAGGGAGGGAGGGGAGAGAGGAGTAGTGCATAACAACAAACGTAAAGGATAGAAAAAAAAAAAAGAAGCCCCTAACAGAGTCTGATTTAGGTAAGTGGTGGCCCAGGGTAACTAATGAACTATGCTTCATTATAGACAAACTTATGGATACACTTTTGGCTTATAAGTTTTAGACGTTTGCCACGAACTACAATTCAGCAGGGGATATAATTCAAACACTGGACCATTGCGACGGCAGTCCAAAGCGCGTACCACTCGACCAGCCAACCATCCACTCAACACACAGTTCAAGGTCGAATCCGGTAAATTGGACCACATCGGGACACGATCGTTCTGGTTCTAATAAACGACTGTTTCAATTAACCGGATTAAACTTTAAATATTTGTTTCGTTACTTCGGTCCGAAAAAGCGTCAATTTCGATTTACCGCTGGTCCGATTAACTGGATTCAACTGTACTTGCCTATCGTTTTGAATTTCCCAATCTAGAATCTAGATACGAAAAAAGGAATCTAAACCGATACAGGAATCATTCCTCGGGTTGTAACTAAAGTATCGTGTAAACGAGAAGAGAATATACATGAGTAAAGTGAACAGATTCAGTGTAATCGTTGGATGAAACTCATGATAATCGACCATCGAATACGCATCGTAGAGCTGCATCTTTATTTTGAGACTCCAAGATTCCTATGCATAGGTCACAGGTCAAATCGCGCACGCTGACTTCTTTAACTTGTTGTTATTGGGCTCTTGTCAAAGGAAAGACAATCCAGCACATGAAAGTCGGGTTACAAATTTTTGTCTATCTCGGCGTACACCTATTCAAACCGTGTGCTTGTGAATTGTGTTGTTTTGACGTGACGCAAAGGAAAGGCACATCTAACGTTTCCTTGGTATTCTGTTGACTGTTGTTTTTTTAAACTCCAAAATGATCTTAAAGTGGCATTTCACCTCCTCAGTAGAGATCTTTCCTACTATAGACGTGATTTAGTGATTTAGAAGAAAACATTTTAATTCGTCTTCGATTGTATATGCTTCCCCATCGCTGTAACGTCGGAAGTGTCAAATATTTACACGTAAATTACATTTCAGTACAAAGAAATAGAAATCTGTTATAAAATATCTGTTCAGTGGAGTAGAAACCATGGCGCGGCGAAGGGGGGGGGGGGGGACTGGACTATGATCGATAGGTGCCCACAGGGTCCATTGAAGTAAAAAAAAAATGTATACAGCATACATGACAGTGACATCTACAGCTCATTATCAATCAGCGGGGTTTGGGGCGAAGCCCCGACGAAAACCGTTTTCTTGCATAATTCACTACAGAAACGCATTCTCCTGACATCTACAGCTCATTATTAATCAATGGGGTTCGGGGTGAAGCCCCGACGCCAAAAGCGTTTTCTTGCATTCACATGGTTTAGGTGGGAAGGGCAGTAGAGGTATTGGCCCCCCCCCCCTCACCCATTCGGCCAACAGGGGAACGACATAATATAAAGATCGGTTAAAATATCAATAACAAGTTTTAATTATAAAGATATTTAATTGATTCTGTAAACAAGCTGTGATTTCTACAAATAAATTGGACCGCCCCCCCCCCACCCGAAAGTTTAGGGGGGATTGATGCCATCGCTCCTCCCGACCCCTCCAAATCGGCCAACAGATTAGAGGTGGGGCGAAATATGTTATTCGACTTCTACACTGCTTTTTCTTTTACGAATTTATTTTTTTGTTTAATGATGCTTCCCAATTAGTGTCCCAGTTTGAGACTCACTGCGTGTACCATTAGTGTGACCAACAACATTAGATTTTTTCTTTTCTTTTTGGCTCTTCCCTACGACTTAACGTCTGAACTTCTGTTTCTTGTCCAGGTCTGGCCAACTGTCTTGTTTCCACTCAGACGCAGTTAGACTCCATCACTTCTCTTTGTCTGTGGTGAGGAATTTTTTTCTGTACGCTGTATTGGCGTTCACATTGTTTACTCCAGTTCACGTTTACTATTAGAAAGTTGTATGAGACTTGTATGTGTTGCTTTAGAAACGACTTAGAGCAAGTTTGAAGTATCTGGTTCGTGTACGTTTAGACTGGATCAAATCAATAACAGGGGCGAGGTGGCTGAGTGGTTAAGCGCTCGGTTTCTGAACCTGAGGTCCTGGGTTCGAATATTGGTGAAGGCTGGGATTTTGAATTTCGGGATTTTTAGGGCGTCCTTGAGTCCACTCAACTCTAATGGGTATCTGACTTTAGTTGGGGAAAGTAAAGGCGGTTGGTCGTTGTGCTGGACACATGAGACTCTGCTCGTTAACCGTTGGCCATAGAAACAGATGATTTTATGACCCCATAGATCGTAAGGGAAAGGGAAACTTTACTAGATAAATAGCAGACTATCGCGTAATGTACGCGTCAAGCTTTGCTTAGCCACAGAAACGTGAACAGGAAAGGAAATTTTTTGTTTCTAATATATCATCTCTCTCTGTCTGTCTGTCTGGTAAAAAGGTTTGTACACGTTATTTCTCCAACACCCAATCTTGGGTCAAGCTGAAATTTTTGAACAATAATTTCTTTTACCGGACAAGAATCAATTTAAAAAGAATAACCAATTAGTTAATTAACTATTGGTAATTAATTATTTTGTTTGGTATCTCGAACAGGGGAAGAAATTGCACCTAACTGAAGTGGTGGTATAAGCTGAATTAGTCCCCTTTTAAAGGTAGCCGCTTTGAAATAAGTTTGAAACAAACAATAGGCCTACATAACTATACAATCTTCTATAGTCATAAGCACCTGTATGCTTGAGGAGGCGTGAGCCATGAGTTCGAATTCAGGTCGTTCCTCTTTTTGTAAATGCTTTTAAAAAGCGATTACGGTAAAATCCACCCAGATATCCCTTTTGTTTTCTCCATCGCCTTTCCCATTTTCCCAACTGGTCCAGATAAGTGATAGGATCATAGCGTAGTGAGAGAGCTAAAAGCATGAAATAACACTAAACAAAAACAATTGGTAAAATATTTCTAATCGCACAGATTTATAGTTGTTGGTCTAGAACTCTAGATCTATTACAAATTTAATTACACGACTGATCCAAACTAATTTGTAGAATTACACTTCATAAAAACTTTTTTTTTTAAAAGTGTTTTTAAGAATGTTTTTCTTGTCTAAAACTTTGGCTTCTAGCAGCTTTGAGTTTCTACATAGAGGAGTAATGTTTAGGGGAGATAATTAAAATTAATTTTTTTATTGTTTTAACTTTCGGTTCAGCTTTTTCTTCTTTTGGTTTTAATGACTGTAAATACTAATACATATCAGTGTCCATGCAGTCCATGCCTTACGGGCTTTATGTAAAGTGTATTTGTGTCAATTAAATTTGAATGTTTAAATGTATTATTGCGTGCTCTAACATGTATATTCTAACTTTTCATATTTAATAAGAGCAGAGTATAATTATTGTATCTGCAAACTGAATCCGGCTAGTAAATATGACACTTAAAAATGGTCTCCGATATACAACTGGATATTGGTTCAACAGATTTCACTTCAGACATATCAGAACTTATTCGCTATACAATCCCATGAAAACACTGAGTTTGGACAATTGAAAATAATAGACTTGGCCTAGATGCAGTCAATTTTAACACAGGGTATATAAAGAGGTTTTGTGGTCGAGTGGTGAAGCACTTGTTCCAAGTTCGAATCTCGGTGAAGACTGGGATTTTAATTCCGAAATTTTTAAGCCTCCCCTTTACCATGGCAAAGTGAAGGCGGTAAGCCATCGGCCATAGAAACAGATGGCCTATACATTAAGTGCGTTGCAGATTTGAAAAAGTACTTCACTTTACTTTTATATTAAATAAAATTCCATTCGTTTTGACTGGTTTCGTTTATTGAGTTAACGTGTTTGTATTCTATTGAAAAAAACAAAACAAACAAACATGTCTTCCTAGGTAAACACAGAAACTGTTTTTATTGCATTAATAAACAGACAAACTTCACGAGGCAGTGAAAATCAAAGAAGAGTTTAAAATATATTTGTAAAATTCGTTTTATCAGACGTGAAAATCTTTTCTGTTAAACTTTTATCATATTGGCTATTTAAAGCTAAGAAAGTAACGATTTGGGAAGAAGAACTTTTAGTGATGGATTGTAACGTTGAAAGTATATAGGCATAGGTCTATTCTCTTTCTCAACTTATTGTAGCACTGTCACAATTAATTATGTCTCAAGTGATCCTGATGTATGTAGGCCTATGTCTATCTATCTATCTATCTATCTATCTATCTATCTATCTATCTATCTATCTATCTATCTATCTATCTATCTATCTATCTATCTATCTATCTATCTATCTATCTATCTATCTATCTATCTATCTGTCTGTCTGTCTGTCTGTCTGCCTGCGTGCCTGCCTATCTATCTATCTATCTATCTATCTATCTATCTATCTATCTATCTATCTATCTATCTATCTATCTATCTATCTATCTATCTATCTATCTATCTATCTATCTATCTATCTGTCTGTCTGTCTGTCTGCGTGCCTGCCTATCTATCTATCTATCTATCTATCTATCTATCTATCTATCTATCTATCTATCTATCTATCTATCTATCTGTCTGTCTGTCTGTCTGTCTGCCTGCCTGCCTGCCTATCTGTCTATCTATCTATCTATCTATCTATCTATCTATCTATCTATCTATCTATCTATCTATCTATCTATCTATCTATCTATCTATCTATCTATCTATCTATCTATCTATCTATCTATCTATCTATCTATCTATCTATCTATCTATCTATCTTATTGCCATGTAATATCAATACGGTGATGCTAATTCTACTGTTTTCAAAAAGAAAAAGAAAATCTTCTCATGACTGGAAGATTAAGCATGGTGCCTCCACAATATGGCAGCAATATAATTCTTTATCATGATCAGCAATCTAAGGAGGTGTACTATCTATACAATCTTACTGTCTGCCTGTGAGCGAGTGTTTGTCGACATACACGTGCGCGTGAGTATGTGTACGAGTGAGTGAGTTGGTCGCGTTTCTTACGCGTGTTTGTACTGTGCAGGTGTACTTGGGGGGGGGGAGAGGAAGTTTCGCGTAAAGGTAGGACGAGGACTCGTGCGCCTCTCGCGAGGGAGAAATAATATCAGCATTCGCCCCTTTGTTAACCTGTCTAAAGATGAACACACACAAAAAATTTGACGATGAAAGAGTGAGTGGTATGAGTGTCTCCATATATTCTTACTCCGAATTACAGAGGGACTATATTTTGAGGATGCTTGTGTAGAGCAAAGATAGGCGAACATTTTTTTAGTAGCGGGCCAAAATCTTAAAAGGAAACATTTTGACGGGCCATAAATTCACACTAAAAAAAAATGTATGAGATCTAAGGTTTTTAAAACGAGCAGTTTTTCATAATTTGGTTTAAAATCATGTAGTAGTTTTTCCCCTTAGATTTGACCAAGGTGTTCATCTGTCATAAATAGATGAAGATTTAAACATTGCACACATAATCTGAGCTTGAAGTATTCAATTTGAACAACTAGAATTCGACAAGCTCCATATAGAACTCTAATATTGGACTACTTTGAAAGAGTTAGTCTTAGAAATCTTAAATTCTTCTAATTTCCCATGACGTTGGTAAGGTTTATCAATACTACATCAGATTGTCTTTATTCACAACAGCCATCAATACAAAAAAGACTGAAGTCTTATATTTACCTGCTCCTGGGAAAGCCTACTCGGATCCAAGCATCAAGATAAATGGACATGATATAAACGCAGTGGACAGATTCACGTATCTTGGCAGCACACTCTCCAGAAACGGAAAGATTGATAATGAAATCGACCTGCGTATCGCCAAGGCCAGTGCATCCTATGGCAGACTGACTAAAATGTCTGGAACAGACGTGGATTCACTACAAATACAAAGCTAGGGATCTATCGAGCCGTCATCCTCCCTACATTGCTCTATGCCTCAGAAACATGGACAGTGTACAGAAAACATGCAAAGAAACTGAATCACTTCCACATGACATGTCTAAGAAAAATACTTAATGTCAAATGGCAAGACAAAATACCAGATACTGAAGTCCTTCGAAGATCGGGTCTGCAAAGCATCCATACAACCCTGATCAGTCTCAGCTTCGATGGGCAGGACAATTCTGCAGAATGGCCGACGCATCCCTATACGACTCTTGTATGGCCAACTAAGCGAAGGAAAGCGCTCGCAAGGTGGTCAAAGAAAGCGCTTCAGGGATACCTTCAAAGCTTCTCTGAAGGCGTTCAGCATAGACCCAGCCACCTGGGAGACAGAGGCACACGACAGAGCATCATGGCGTCGCGCTGTGAAAACTGGCGCACAGGTTGCTGAGGAAAAGAGAACCACGCTGGCAGAAGAAAAACGCCAGAGAAGAAAAGCAAGGCCCACGACACTAGCTCCAGCTGGAATAAACTGCCCAGTGTGCAGCCGAACTTTCCGGGCTCACATAGGTCTCACCAGCCACACGAGGAGGCATAAAAGCCCTCAGCCCCCTGGATGACAAAGTGGTCATCATCGAACCACGATGGACGAACTATATTCACAACAGCCAGTGAATTGAAACTCTTGATATTTTGTTAAAAAATGAAGTATTGGGATATACTATTGTGCTCAGGGGCGTAGCAGGGGGAGGTTAGGAGCCCCTGCATTTTGACATTCGACATCATGACATGAGACAATGTACTTAAATATATACGTCTAATGTGTGGAATAGAGGCAACATGGTCACTTAACATAACAACATGGATAGTAAGATAACATGGCATTGGCTTAATATTTAATTAAAAAAAAAATAATTGCCAACTCATTTGGGGGCCCCCTCAAGTGGAGGCACGGGAGATTTTCAAATTTTGACATCCTCCCTAGCTACACCACTGATTGTGATTGTGAATGGTTCCTTTGCTAATGATGCACACATGTTTGTCAATCTATTACCTAATGTTTCAACACCATGTCAAAACTTTGAAGTCTTTAATAAAAATTATGAATGAAATTGTTTCTATAAATATTTTTACAAAACGAGTGGCGGGCGGGATAAAACTTTTTCGCGGGCCAGAATTGTCCCGCGGGCCGTAGTTTGCCCATCACTGATATAGAGTCTAGTAACCTTAACTCGACCCCCCGAAACGGTTTAGAGGTTAACGGTGAAAATCTTAGTAATCCTAGAGATCTATTAGAAGCACATTTTAAAGCCTACACCTAACTGTACACCACACAGTTGGCTGCTAACATACACTTTGTAAAGAAAGCCTAACACTGATTTAGTAAACATCAAGCCACGTCTCAAAGAAGAAAATATCTTCGTATTCAAGAGGATTGAACTTTAGTCATCTTAAAACTTCTATAGCTTAACATTAGGACATCCTAGAACCCCTAGGACCCTAAACTAGGGCATCCTTGAACTATTAGAACCTAAATTTAGGACTCCCAAGAAGTTTTAGACCCTAAACTTTGGACTCTCAAGAAGTTTTAGAACCTAAACTTAGGGCTACCAAGAAGTTTTAGAACCTAAAGCTTTTGTAACCCTAGAATTTCTATAAATCAGACCATTCAATTTCTAAGATCCAAACATAACTTTACATAGAACATTTAGATTCCACATTTTGACAAATATTGGCTTGTAATTTTTGTTTTCATCTTGTAATTGTTTCGTTCCTTGTTCAGTCTAAGTTTTTTTTCTCTTCTTGGCAGGTACTACTGATTGTGCATGCAGTTGTTATACGTAATAACACAGGTATATTGTTACAGGCAGCAACACGGGTAAACGAGAATAGGTACGCCATCACTTGAGCATCAAGGTAGCTGTCAAAGGTGCAAACCCTGTTTTAAAGTATAAGTATATCTAACGCAATTCTGTTTTTATAAGGATGCGTGAACAAAACATTCGGTTTGAATTTTCGGACACCACGTTGTGAGAAGCACGAGACACGACATCGCGAGTTGTGGGAGACACAACGTCATGTAACGTGTAAGACACCACACAATGAGTACAGTGAGACATCACATCAGGAATACTGAGAGATATATGATGCAACATGTGTGATATTTCATCATGAGTACTGTAAGACACCAGATCATGGATACTGTCAGACACCATATAATGTGACATGTAAGGAACCATATCATGAGGACTTTGAGACACCACATCATGAATACAAGGAACATAACATGATGTAATATGTAAGAGACCGCATCATAAGTAATGTGAGACACCTCAGCATGAGTAGTGATTGACACCACATGTTACTTATATGACACCTCATCATGAGTACTGTATGACATCACATCATGAATACTGAGAAAACCACATCCTGTAAGATACAAGACACCACATCATGATTACTGTGAGACACCATACTATTAGACACCACACCACATCATGAGTACTATGACAGACTAAATCATTAGTACTGTTCTACATCACAACACATCATGAGTACTATGACTAAATCATTAGTACTGTTGGACACCATACAATAGCAGTATGAGGCACAGAACACTCACATGTAACAGTTTATATGAGGCATCTGATCATCTGTGACAAATGTCCAGTTTTTAATAAAGGTATCACGTATCGAAAACTACTTCCAGCCGTTAATGAGTGTAGAACAATGTCCAGCTGTTAATGAGATCTTCCCTAGGCAAGAACAATGCCCACCTGTAAATTATATGTTATCACTTGGCTAGAATAACTTCTATAAGTTAATGAGATTATCACTAGAACAATGTGCTGCTGCTTTCTAATTCTCGTAAGATTTTTTCTTTAACCGATGTGTTAAAATTAGTTGGTTTCTGCTTGGACTCATATTTATATTTTTATAACGCATAAACTAGAAGCTACACCACAGCAGTGGTGTCGGAGCGCCGGAGTCCTCTTTTATATTTATTAAAAACATGAACGTTCCAACAATACACAAATCTATATTATAAAGTACCGGTAGTCAAATATAAAAATCTGAGTAATAATATGACATTCTACATTTGTAGACTAGTACAGTATAAAAATCGTAACAAAAT
The DNA here is from genome assembly GCF_947242115.1 of Biomphalaria glabrata. Lineage (NCBI taxonomy): Eukaryota > Metazoa > Mollusca > Gastropoda > Planorbidae > Biomphalaria > Biomphalaria glabrata. The sequence goes on along the minus strand of NC_074716.1, from coordinate 43,541,667 downwards.
ATTCTTCAAAAACAAAAAATAAACAATAACATAAGCGTTTTTTTTTTTATTTTTATTTTTACAGTTTCACTCCCCATGCATAGAAAAGAAGAGAACTCATTCGAATTAATTTTTTGTTTACCTGAAAGAAAAATATATCCTCTAATCCGTGAGACAGAAAGCATGAAACAGTGCTAATACCAAATTCCGAAAGAGAGAAGAGAGCACTAATTGTGATCAATGGAAGTGAGTCTTCTGTCAGGATCAGCGCTCACCTAGTGAGTTAAGTGTACGTTTCTTCTCCTTTCTTCTTCCCCCCCCCCAACCAACTACCCATTTTTCCCCATCCCCACCCGTTTCCTTACACCCATGCACGCCCGAACAAATTGACATAGCAGCCCAACTAATGCCCCGGGAACACACACACACACACACACAAAATAGTGCTACCTTTACATCATGGGTAGGCACAAGAACGATAACTCTAAGGCAAAAAAACATTGGCGTCTGCTTCTGTTAGGGTGAGGTGGGTTTAAAAAAAAAGGGTCTATGGGAACAAAGAATAAAAATGTAAAAGTATGCAAACAATGTTAATTGGTTTTGATGGGAAAATAAAAGTCAATGGACAGCTGACATGACAATTTCAGATCAATGTCAAAAGTGATAATTACTTTTCAGATTTTAATTACTCAAGAAAACGAAAACCTTCTTTAAGATCATTAGCATTTTAATGGTATCTATTTTAAACTAAAATGCTCTCATCTTCCGCCAATCTTTTTTGTACTTTTTCTCCATAGTTTGAACTTGTTCTATTTTAGTTGGTGAACTTTTTATTTTCGTAAATCTTTCTAAGTGCACCGGCGGTGTTTTTTTTTTTCCTTATACGTATTTCTGTTTTAAGCTATACATTGTATGGTGGTGTTTCATAAAACAGATATTCACCTTCACCTGCTTCTTGGTCAACACACACGATCCTTTGACCACCTCTCTCCTTATTTCTCTGCCTTTTGCCAGGATTAGTTTCTCTTTCATTGACAGGTTTTTTCCAATCTTTCGTGTTGTCTTTTTTTGCGTATCCTTCTTTCTCCCTGAAACTGTTCACTGCAGTAAAGATCTTTGCGAGACCTGTGGATCTATGGTCGTACTGAGACCAGTCGCGTAGTAGGCCAGATCACAGACATGTGACGGGGAAACTTGTAGTCAATGAAGACCAATAGCTCGTTGTCACGTCAGAGGTCTATACGTCAGACCCGTGACGTTACCAAAGGTTGCCACGTCACAGGTCTGTGTTCAGACCTACTATGACAGTCTCGGCCGTACAACAATGGTCAGAAGGACATCGTGATGTCACGTCACGTCAGAGGTCTATACGTCAGACCCGTGACTTTACCACAGGTTGCCACGTTACAGGTCTGTGTTCAGGCCTACTTTGACAGTCTCGGCCGTACATCAATGGTCAGAAGGACATCGTGATGTCACATTGTCATTGTGATCCTGTTTTTACAAAGCTTATATCAACTCACTCTGTCTGTCTTGTCAAAAGTTTGTACATGTTATTTCTCCCACACCGAATCACCGGATCAAGTTGAAATTTCGCACAATTATTTCAGACATAGTGAGTTGTAATAAAATATATGATACCCAGTTTTTGGTTCCTCTCCCCACTCCGGCGCCCGAGGCAGTTGCCCTCGGTACACCACTGAAAAGGGGGAGACGCCATGTTTGTTGACCCCTTACCTTATTCATAAGCGTTTCCACTTGGTAACCGCTGTGATGTCGTGGGCCTACATTCATCTTCCAGGCGTTGGAACTATCTGGCCATGGCGCAATCACCCACCCACGATGAACAGCATAGTTTAGACAGAATGAACAAATCAGTTAGTCCTCATTTGTATCTGTAATTGATTTGTTTTTTAATTAATGAAACCTTGCTACACATGTGTTTCTTATAAATCCCCTAAAATAAAAAAAAATAAATATGCGGTTTAAACAGTGGCGTAGTTAGGGTATATGCTGCTCGGTGAGGAAGCTTTTTATGATGCTCTCCAAAAAAAAGGAACGAAAGACGTTTTTTTTTTCTAAAATAATCTGTGTTCATTGTTATTCATTCCTTGGCTAATAAGCCATGTGAAGAAATAAAGTTTACCAAAAGATGCTATAAATGAATCTTAAATGTTTTTGTTTTTTCTGGCAGGCAAAACTATGAATAATTTTATAGAAATCCATTTTTCCACCGGCTCTTGTGTAATGGACACAATTTCCAAAATCATTCATCGTAAGTTTGTTATGGTTGAGCGCAATCAATTCCTGGGGAACGTTAATTTGGAAAGACTTCGCCCACATATAGCAGCGCTTACGGCAATTATCAGAAATACACTAATCTAGATGACGATATTCGGGACCGAATCCTCTGGCTGATAATTTTTATTTTTAGTTCATTGCGCATACCACACGACTAGGCATAAATCATTCTTAAGTTTTTCATCTTCGGAAATGAAGGCAGTGCTTTAGTAGGCATATTGATGATTCAGTTTTTCATTCACTAAATCATGTATTACAAAGCTTATATCAACTCACTCTGTTTGTGTGGTAAAAAGGCTTGGACATGTTTTTTTTTTGCCCATTTCCCATTCTCGGATCAAGTTGAAACATTGCACAGTTGTTCATTGTACCTGACAAAACATGAATCAATGAAACGGTTAACCAAATAGTTAATTAATTATTGGTAAATTAACTATTAAGTTTGATATCGAAATAAGGGGAATAAAAGCTGCCTAATAAGAGATTTGGATGTATATATGGATTTATTCCAATTATGACGTTTGTCACGTTTTTGTCTCCCACTTTCCATTCTTGGATTAAGATGAAATTTTCTATAGGCTTAATTATTCAGATAGTCGATGAAGATACACGAATCGATAAAAAAAAAATCATTTATTAGCTACTCAATTATTAGTAATTATTTAATTTTGTTTTATAACATAGAAAAGGGGTTTAAACCGTATAACTTGAGATAAATGGCAGTAATTAGCGGTTCTCCCCTTAGAGAGAAAGCTTTGTTTTTATTTTTTACGTTTTTTTCCCTATCGATTCTCCATCGCACTACATGTAGCTTAAATTGTAGACTATGAGATCCGTGTGTCTAGAAAATTGCTTGACAAAAAAATTGAGTCGATATTGTCTTCAGACGCTTTTCGCGAAAACGGTATACATTTTAAAATGGGTCTTTTTTGAAAATGAAACACTTCTCTTACATAGATCTAGATCTACAAAACAAAATAATTTTTTGAAATTTTGGTAATAACGTCCTTGTAGGCCTACTTCGTTGACTGCAACATAAAACAACAGACATACTTTTGTGTCTCTTACTTGAACAAACTTTTTTTTAGTACTGCAAGATCGAATTTCTTAGATTTTACTAGATAAATCTATATCTATATAGAAATCTAGGTCTGAATATCTTTTTCAACAGTTGTATAATATAGAATAGTCGATTGTCGTAGCACAAAGTAATTTTTATCATTTAGTTGGAAACACAGACCTATATATACTGGATTTTATTTATACGTGTGTTAGATTTAGAACTAGATCTATATATAGGTCTGTGATTATAAACAATGGTTACAAGGGATATTACTCCAAAAACACTGAACTCACACACTGAACTGAGATCTAGATCTAGACAGGTAAAGATCTAGATCTAGAATAGTCATGGAACTATATTAATGATCTAGTCTGGATCGGTGGATTCTAGTCTAATACATCCGAAGCATATCAACAACTAGAGAAATAGAATCTAGCAGCCTAGTCTAGATTAATACTATTAATAGCATTATTAGCCTTAGGCTTAAACTTAAGTGCCTTTTTAAGCCAAGATAGAGAATAGAGTAATAGAGACAATAGAGTCAATACTAAAATACTTGTCAATAGAGACGAGTTCAGGCCAGGTAGATAGATTGAGTCTAAATAATACACACCAAATTGAAATTCAAATTGAAATTGGCTTGCCTAGCATTTAAGAATTTAACTTGCAAATAATTAAATAATGCAAACTCTTCCCCGATAGACTGAGTATAGAATATACTATTATCTATAATATAGATAGTTCATAGAGATTAGATTTTTAGGTCTAAATTTAAAAAATAATTCTGACTAATTCTGTCTTCTAAATAAGATAAATCTTAAGACTAAGTGAAGTCTCTAAGTTAAATTATATTAAATATTATTAATAATAATTAAATTATTAAATATAAAACTAGAATTATAATTTATAATCTAAAACTAGATCTAGTAGTTAAAAATTTGTTTTTTTTTAAATTATATTAAATTATGTTTAATGTAATTATTATTATTATTATTAATTATTACATGAAATTACATCATATTAGATCTAGATCATAGACTTAGACTATGGCACTATAGGGCCTATACATAAGGCCTATACAATAATACAGTGCAGAGTGCTTTTTTTGTGACGGTACGCACCCATATGGCGTACCAGCACCTTTTTCAATGTGGGAAAAAATTATTACTTTTCTTGTATTCTAACATTTATTATTAATTTATTAGTAGTAAAAGTTAGGAAATCCATCACTGAGTACCGCACCTATTTTTTTTTTACAAACAAAAAGCACTATATATATATATAGAGAGAGAGATTACTAATATTTAATTAATTTCAAAAAATATATATTTATAATATATCTATTATTATATATTTAACCATTTCTATATATCTTAAATCTAGATCCAGATAAAAGCTATAGATTCTACTCTACCAATGAAATGGCCTTGTTATTGCTGGAGATCTTAAAATTGCTTTCAATACTTGCATGCTCAATGATTTGGCCCATAGAAATTATAGTTGCCGAAGCACAATATGTATATAAAAGGGAGGCAAAAATAGAAAAAGGTATTGGCATTTTTAGTATGTAAATAAACGAGCTTGATTTGATAGGCCTAAATGTTATCTAGAAATTTAGAAATACTGTTAAGTGTAATCTTTATCTTTAACAGTAAGTAAAAGTAACTAAAGAAAAATCTATTAATTGTACTTTGATGCTGTCAGGCATGCATTCAAGCAGTTGGTTGCTTGGGTTCTCGACAACTATCCCTTAGACAGTATGATGAAATAACTAAGCAACTTACAGGATCAAAGTGTTGAGTTGTGCATGAGTAATTACAAAATGACTTTGTACAGGGGATGTCACTCCTGCTTGTAATGACTAACTCATTCACCTTTACATTGACCAATAAATTAGTTAATCTAAAAAAAAAAATTAGCATTGGTTGATCTACGGTTGCGCTCACATGAAGTAGCTTACACTCAGCAGTGGTTCCCAAACTTGTCATACCAACAACACAGGACCATCATGGGGGTTCATTTTTAATACTTGGTCTTTATAAGGATACAAAGGGCTAGTGTACCTTGAAAAAATAGTCTACATAAATAGAAGTTATGATGTGACCACAAGACAATTGTGTAGCCTAAACCTTAAGAGTAACAAGTTACCAGAAACAGGATTAATACTCTTTCTTCCAAATCAGACACTGGACACTGAACAGGAGATTGAATAGTAAGGACTTAAGTGTATGAGAATGTTTAGCAATCTGAATATTGTTTAGGTAGATGAAAAAATGAAAACAAAATGAACAACATAAATCAAACCAAAAAAACACAAACAATTCAACTTTGCGCTTCATAGAGGAAAAAAACTCCCTCAGACCTTAATGATTGATACTCATGACTCATGGCTTTGTCCATTAATTGTTTACAATAACTTCCTTATTACATAATATCAATTTATATTTATATATAACTTTTATTTTATGTATTATTAATTATCATTAACTTAATTTACTTAGTGTACAAGACTGCAACAGACCTGTTTGTTTGTGTGTGTAAATTACTATTCCGCTTAACCAAAATTGCTTTGTCTGAGATGTCAAATTTTTCTCTGCAATAGATTTGCTCAGCAAACTTATCAGAAGTGAGATGCCAAAATCTGAACCAATATTTGCTTTTGCTAAACATTTTCAAAGTCATATGGTACTTCAACAGTCTCCACAGAGAGCCAATGTTTATGGTTTTTCTTCTGAAATAGGAAAAATAGTAGAATTGCAAGTAAGAGTACAATTAGTTCTACAATGATGGTATTTTAAATGGTTTTTAATGCTGGTTATTGAAATCATTTTCTAACCTATGGATGTTCATTAACAAAATTTATTATTTTATTCTTTACTTTTGAGTACATCTCAAGGAGGCATGGTAACTGAGTGGTAAAGCACTTGGCTTCAGAACCGAGGGGTCTTGGGCTTGAATCCTGGTAAAAACATAATTTTCTAGATCTTTCGGGCGCCTTTGATGTCTACCCAGCTCTAATGGGTACCTGACATTAGTAGTGGAAAAGTAAAGGCAGTTAGCCATTGTTCTGGCTACATGATACCCTTTTTAAACATGGGCCACAGAAACACATGACCTTTATATCATCTGCCCTATAGATTGATAGGTATGAAGGTGGGGAGGAACCATTGTGTTAATGGTCTTTAGTATTGACCACACAACCATAGATCGACAAAAAAATGTATTTTTTATTGCTGTAAATTATTTTTGTTTGAAAGTATAGACAGACCATATCAAATTTTTGTTTCAACTAAAGAAATTCTGTTGAATTTCTAATAAAATGTCCATGAAGAATGGGAATCCGTCTTGATCCGTCTGTCATGGTAAATCTTGAAGTCACTTTTTCAGCCACATTCTTTTATGGGAAATAATTAATGAATGTTCCAGCCAGTTACTTTCTTGGCTACTGAGAGCCAGTTAGAATTTAAGACAAAGTAGCATATCTTACATAAAAGTTGTTGACTTCTCTGAAGTCTAAATAATTGTCAAACAATTAAATTGTTAGATTTGCTGTTGTTAAAAGTGGTTGGCTTCTGACTCGCACTTTCAAAAGATTTTATAGATTTTTTTAGTCATTTTTCTAATGGCTATTCACTTTCTTTTGTCTGTTTTCTTCTATATATTAGAATAAGAGACAGTAGATTCTGGTTAATTAAACCACATTAAGAACAATATCATTTAGGATTTAATATGACTATGTTAAGACTAAGACTGCTTTATTGATCCTTATGGAAATTTTGTGTGATTACTCTTTTCTCATACAAAAACAACAAACAGAAACATTCACATACATAGAACAGACACAACATAAAGAGTTCAATGAGCGACTGCACACAGATATCTTGGTCCTTTTCATGTTTCCTGATCAACAAGTGGCATTGATATAGTCTGACTGAGTAAGGAACAAGCAAGTTTTTTTACTGCTCGGTTTTAGTCTTGAAAGAAAGAAGTCGCCCACTTTGCAACGACTTGATGTAGTAATGATGGAGTGGCTTGCTGTTGTCTTCAAAGATTTTTCAGAGACATTTTTGTTCAAAAAGTTCCTTTAAATATGGTAGTGTTGTGCGTGTGATTTTAGATGCTGTTTTAATTATGTCGTCTTAGCGGCACAACAGTTTAGTTGAAGCATTGCCTTGCCAACAAGTTATTCCATATGTTAGCAGATTTTACATAGTCACACTATAAAACCTATCTAGGATCTTCTTATTTTGTTAAAAGCTATTGTTTGAATAGGGAAAAATAGCCGCTGGGCTGTTTTCTTTGTCAGTTTTAAGGTGGTCTTCCCATGAAAGCTTGTTATCAATGATGATGCCTAGATATTTATATGACTTCACCTGTTGTACCGATGTGGTCTTTATCTGCAGTTGGTGTATCATTTGTTTTTTCTTTCTGAAATCTATTATCAGTTTACGTGACATTCAGTTCTAGAAACACAATGTAGGCAAAAGGTGCTATTAGAACATAACAAACAAAAATGAGAATTAAAATGGCAGACTAATTTAAATACGTTTGAACAATTAGGTCTTTGTTTTTCTTGTATGTGCTCATATGAGCATAATGGGGAGCAATGTCCAAACCTTTGGTCCACCTACTAAAAAAGCCTGTGAACCTTACCTTTTGAATGGTAATGCAATACAACAAGAAAGATCCATGGAGAGTAGGGCTCTTCAAGCAACATATGGAGTAATCAGTTTACTAAGGTACTTAGATGTTGTAGATCAGTGATGCCCCACTTAATTCAACCTATGGGCCATTTTAATTTCTGACATTCATGTCATGGGCCACATTTCCAAATTACAAAAATTAAATTAAATCGATTACAAACTAATTTCACGAGAAACTTGTGGATCTAGTACTTACATTAATTAATGAGATATTTTAAATTCATTTTTTTTTATTACGCATAAAAAAATGGCTTCAATGCTCTACTTAAAATGGGAGCAATATTATAGCTAGCTAGCTTGACCACCGACATATTGTTTTCTTAATGACGTCTATATAAATTGCTTTTTTTTTTAACAGTCACACTTTCCTTATAAAACAAATATGTTGACTTATTATCATGTTCCATAAAAGTAAAGATCTGTTCACTTTTCCTGGTGGATTTTACATCATAGTGTTAAAGGCCATGTTGCCATTTCATCTGAGAAAAATTGAGACCCTAACATAGTATAGATACATTTTTTATGGGGGGTGGGGAGGAATTCTGTATACTTTGTACCGACGTTTGTGCCAGATTGATCTGGCCCATGGGTCAAATTGATCTGGCCATGGGCTGTATTTTGGGCATCATTGTTGTATATGGATTGATGTCAAAGTGTGTCCACCTTATAGTTGATTCTTGTACTTACAGAAAACCAATGGAGTGTACACAGGAGAGCAACAAACTATCTGTGCAATTCTGTTCTTAATTTGCTGTCATTAAGTATACTCTCCAGAATGGTTTGCTAGTTTATATGGCTGAAAGGAGAACTGTAGTAGTGTAAAATAAGGGTTTGACTAAAAAGTTGACTTGGTAACTTAAAATTCCTTTTTGTACACTTAGGTTGTGGTGTATCCAACACTGATCACCCACTACTACAACACTATTGTCCAACCAGGCTCAGCAAATGGAACTGGTGTCTGGAACTTCATCCTAGATTCGTTCCCCGGAAATACTGCCGTGGACATTTATGCAATATCAGAAGTTGGCACTCTAGCCTTAGAAGATATTCTCTTTGGTGATGTTTGGATCTGTTCTGGTCAATCCAACATGCAGTTCACAGTTATTCAGGTTTGGAAGTAGTTTTAATACCATGTAGAAGACACAACAAAATTATATATTTTTAGGCTTTTTTTTATATTATTACTTTTTAATTTTACCTTTACGTATCCCTTAGTCTGCTGGACCGTTGGGGCACCACACAAGATTTGTCAACCCTCCTTCTCCATTCCTCTCTGTCCTTAGATTTAGTTAGAAATTCATTCAATGGCATGCCCGTCCATTCTTTTATGTTGTCCTCCCATCGCTTTCTCATCTGAGACAATAGCTCCGAGGTATTTGAAGCTGCTAACACTAGTCAGCTTTTCACCTCCAATACTGATGCCCCTCCCTATTAAAGCCCTGTTGGCTATTGGTCATAATTTTTATTTTTGGCATTTATTTGCATACCATATGCTGCGGTAGTCTTGTCGATGCACATCACCTAGTCAGCTAATTAAGACTTTAAAAAAAATTCTCTTTGACAATAAACAGCTAGGAAAACAATTATCTAAAAAAAATGTTTTTGTTCCAGTTCTTCCTTCCTAATGTTTTTTTTTTATAAATTTTGTTTGTATTAGATGTTTGATGCAGAAAAAGAAATGGCTGAGGCGAAATTCTATCCAAACATTCGTCTTATGACAGTTAACTGGAATGCTTCTGAAACACCTCTCGATGACCTGATTAAAATTGAGGAAAACTGGACTCTTCCAAATAGAAGTAGGTTAATGGTCAAGACCTCCATAAATTAATTTTTTTGGGGTGGTTTCATAAGAAAAAAAAATTTGTTTATGACTAAAAGACAAAAAGATAAATTTTAAAACTTTCAAGAACTTAGAATTATTTGCTTTGCTTGAATATTAATACATTTTTTTCTGTCAGGCACTATTGGTGGTCTTCCCAATACACATTTTTCAGCTGTGTGTTGGCTGTTTGGTAAAAATATTCATAAGGCACTCGGTTATCCTATAGGATTAGTTGCCAGTGATTATGGAGGGACACATGCTGAAGCTTGGTCATCTCCTGAAGCTCTTGCTGCATGTGGAAATTTAGGAAACAAATTTTCACAAAAGCCTAATGTAAAGTATGTGCATCTTATATATATTTTCATCATTAAAAGAAATGGCGTCTTAATATTTATTTTATATCTGGAAAGAACTGTTACACATGGTACAAATATTTGGCAGCTAGAAGCTGTTTTTGTCATCTTTCATTATAATTATATATATAATATGATAATAAGTTTGAAATGTTTTTGAATGCTTACAAACTTTATTCTGCATCTTATGTAAATGTAGTAGATAATTTTTTTGCTAGGCGTTAGGGTCAATGACAACTTTTTACAATGTAATGTATTTTTTTCCTTTAAAAAATAAAATATTAGTTGAAAGAATGAAAAAAAATCTCTCTAAATTTAAAGTTGGACAGATGATCAGCCTAAGCATTTTGTACAGAACCGTATAGACCCTGATGCCAACTCAGTTTTGTGGAATGCCATGATACACCCACTTCTTGGTATGACTATTTATGGTGTGCTTTGGTATCAAGGTGAGTTTGACTTTTTTTTTTTATATTTGCATTTGGGAGTTGCAGTGGCTGAGTGGTTAAGTAATCTGCTTCAAAATCTGGGGTCTTGGGTTCAAATCTTGCTAAAGACTGGATTTTGAATTTTGTGATTTTTTAGGGACCCCTGAGTTCACCCAACTCTAATGGGTATCTGACAGTTGGGGAAAGTAAAGGCGGTTGGTTGTTGTGCTGACCACATGACACCCTGCTTGTTAACTGTTGGCCAAAGAAACAGATGACCTTAATCTCATCTGCAATGTCTGAAAGGGGCACCTTACTTACTGCAAGTATTGGTTGATATATTTTCCTAAATTTTTTTTTCCTCATTACTAGACAATAAAATGTTCTGTAATGTATGATTGTAAGAAATACTTTCTAATACATGTGTACCTGTTATGAGATTAAAACTGTTTTTGAATGAGTATTTTGTAGATTTTAAAAACTTATTGTGCCATTTATTGAAACATAATACCAATAGGTAATATGTTTTTTGTGGTTAGGTAATTTGGTACCTAGCTTCCAATAAACATTTTTTTGAAAAGAATAGCAACAAAGTTCTGTGATGAGAATATTAAGAACATATTACTACCTATATTTGTTGGTAAACTATTGTCAGTGGGTCATTAGTAATGTGAATCATTTGTTGTGAACCAATTGTCAGTGAACCAGTTGTTGATGAACAAGTTGTCTGTGAACCAGTTGTGGGTGAGTTAATTGTCAGGTGAATGAACTGTCATGTCAGTGAACAAATTGTCTGTAATGATTTGTCATGTTCCCAGGTGAGTCAGATGCATATGGCCCTCCAAGAGACAAGTATAACTGTACATTCCCAGAACTGATCAAAGATTGGAGGTACAACTTTAACAAAGCTTCCCATGGACAAACTAGAGCAGATTTCCCATTTGGTTTTGTTCAGGTTGGCAAAACTTAGTTCTATTAAATTTCTGTGTCCATTCATTTCATTATTGATGAAAGTGGCCTGCTTTTCAGAAAAAAAAAGCCAAAAAACTGTACAGATCTAATTAAAATTTAAAATTCAAATGCTATTGAATCTTACACCCAGTATAAAAGTGTACATGCTCTTTTTGATATTCTTCAACCCCAAACAAAGAAAAAAAAAATTGCAGTCTCATATTTATAATAAGTAATTATCAAAATGGTACCGGTATATTCAGAGTTAACAATAGTAACACCAGTAGTAATACCAGCAGTAACACCAGTAGTAACACCAGCTGTAACATCAGTAGTAACACCTGCTGAGGGCACAACATGGCCTAAATTGTGCCAATGTGTCAAAAAATCCAAAAGTATCAAAAAAATACCATCTGTATCACCAGTAGTAACACCAATAGTAGCACCAGTAGTAAAACCAGTAGTAACACCTGCTGTAACACCAATAGTAACACCAGCAGTAACACCTGTTAGTAACTAATAGTAAAATCCTTTTAAAAAATGCAATAAAAAAAAAAGTGAAACTCAGTTGTTTATTCCTGCAGTTACAGTAACATAATTAGGTTTAGAAATACTTCAGAAAAGATTATGAAATAATGTGATATCTAAATATACAACTCTACACAATAATTGACATTGTACAAAAACTTAGGCATAACCTTATAAATACCCATGGCAGAAAGTCTCAAAAATAGAAGCTCATTTCGAATTAAAAAAAACACTTTTTTATCCAAGTAATAAATAATCATGCAATGAGTTGCTTGACTTTGCCAGGAAAACTAATGCACATTTTAAATTATTGGCTACATTACGACCTGGATATGTCAACTACACAGTGATCCTTTGTTAAGAACATCTGTATTTATCATCTCTATTTATCATATGTATTTATCAAACTAGAAAAAAACAAATGAGTCGAAATAAAAAAAAAGTTGGTTATGCATATCTGTCTTCTGAATTAAAATTGTCAATATATTTACATTAATAAGTTAATCATGTTTTATTTGTATAAAATGATTTAGTTGTCAGCTAAAGCAGCAGATCCATCCATATCTGTTGGATTCCCTGACATTCGTTGGCATCAGACTGCTGATAGAGGATATGTTCCAAACCCAGATATGCCCAATGTATTTATGGCTGTGGCAATGGATTTGCCAGATTTTATATCACCATATGGCTAGTAAGTAATTATTTTTACAAAGCTTTTATCAACTTTTATCTGTCTAATGCCTGGGTGGAATCTTGTACACATTTTTTTCTCCTACTTCCATTCCCAGAGCAAGGTGAAACTTTGCACAAATATTCATCGTTGATAACAACACAGGAATCAATTTAAAAAATTAACAAGTTATTGATCTTTTAGTCGTTATTGATTAATTTTGTTTATTTTATATCAAGACAGTACTGTCTACTAAGCTTGGGGAGATATGCCTTGTGTAGAGAATTCATTAAAGCTCATAACAATTTTTAAACTAACAAAAGATAAAAAAACTTCTAAGTACTTTGATGGCCTTTGTGACATAATGGGGAAATAACTATTTTTGATTACTTGTATAGTTAGGAGTGATTCCCCTTATGTAGTTTATAAAAGGCCTTGCAAACTGTGTTTAGTTGCCACTTGCTCCTGAGTTACCAACTTGACCACTTGACCTGTGTTGTGTATAGTATTTTTTCTGTTAGTGGTCGTGTGTCATGGGGTACTCGGAGAAGTGTGCCCTGCTCTGGAGATCTTTGGGCTAAGTATGTCTTTAGTATTATTGTATTTTATATAATGTATTTATTAATAGATATAGCCCCAAATGATTTCCAGGCAGTATATTTTTTTACCCTGATGTTCTGCATCCTGGGGTACTCCCAAACGTGACATATTTTTGTAACCTTTTTCTGAGGGATTCAACCTGTATTGAATCATCAGATGGACTTTACATATTTTTATAGCCTTGTCTCCGAGGGATTCAACCTGTATTGAATCATCAGATGGGCTTTACCAAACGGATGGCTATAGGTGGGATTCTATGAAGCTTGTAGGCTCATAGGTTTCCCTGAAGCCTATAGTTCATCATGACCATTTTGTTTTTTTTTTGGCTAAAAGTGGCTAGTGTAAGCCTGAAGCCTGTAACCATAGTGTAGCCAAAAGTGGTTGTGTTTCGACCTGAGGCCTGTGACCTTCAGTTGGCTGTGTAAGCCGGAAGTTTGTAACCCAGTGGTCAAAAGTGGTCATGTGTTGACCTGAGGCCTGTGACCTGTATTTTTGATAACCAGAATGTGACGATAATGTAACATATGACTAGGGCTGTGTGCCATATTATTTTTGAGTATCTTTTGTTTACTTTTTGTTGTGTCGGCCTGTGAGTTAATGGCCATGTATTTACACCTTTATTTTATTCATGTAAATAAACCATGTAAATATGTTTACCTGCGACTTTGTAAAGTCTTTTGTTGCATACATTAGTTGAATTGTATACCTGGAGGTTATACTTAATAACCTAGGCAGTACAAGAAGGGACCAGTACACCTCTGGACGAACGTGCCAGCACACTTTTAACACTGATCTGTTGATCTAAAATACCTAAGTCTAGCTATAATTCTAATTGAATATTTTTAGCTATACCCGCTACTAGGTAATGTGAACTCATATTGGTTCATGAATCCTCTTTAGGTCACATGGGGGCTCGTCACTTTTCAACATGAATCCTCTTTAGGTCACATGGGGGCTCGTCACTTTTCAACATGATTCCTCGTTAGGTCACAGCCTTCCATCTCGGAGGCACGTTCTAATTCAGACTCAAGCAATTTTTCATTTACTTAAAAAAAAATATTTTTGAAAAAGCAGCACAGAAACCTTCTCCCAGATACCTCACCTCCCCAACTGATCCACAAAAGTGATTGGACTTGTGTCCACTGAGATGCAATAAGCATGAAAGTTGTATTTAGACAAAAATATCAAATAAAAATATTTGCAAACGAACAAATTTATTATTGTTAGTCTTGATCTACTCAAAATAAATTACATGATTGATTCAAAATCATTAATGCAAAAAAAGTATTTCTCTTTTATTTTGCTTGTTTAAATTTCCTGTGCACCCCTTATCTATATAATGTTTTAAGTTTTGTTTCACTTTAATTGTTTAAGTTGAAGATTATTACAAGTTAGAATCTTTATAATTACACAGAGTTTTCTATTGGTCGTCTAAATTAACATTTTCAACTTTCTTGTTTTTATCTTTCTACTTTTCATTCAGCTACTTTTTTTTTATTATAGGAAATTGTCAACTAAAAGAGCTCACTTTGTATTTTGCCTTTAACCCAATAACTACTATTGCCATAGAAAGTGTAGTTTATGGAGAACTAATGGGGAACAAAGGGATAGAAAGTTTCCTTGTAGTTATTTAAACTTTTATACAAAAAGAAGAGTTCATCTTTGCTGAGGAATTAAACTGAGACCAATCATCCTAGAAGGCCTGAACACTGACCTGCAATATCCTAACCTGTGGGCTGCCCATATGTTGCGACATTGTAGGTCAGTGTTGAGGCCTTCTGTAGCAAATGATCTTGATTAAACACACAACTTTCTAAACCAGAAATAGTAGTGAAAGATTAACTGACATTATTTTGTTAAACTCATATTATAGTTACTTGTGTTTTCATTGTTATTTTAATTTTACATTAGAGCATGTATATTTTTTTTTTACAGCACTCATCCAAGAGACAAGCTAGATGTCGGCACTAGATTAACTTTAAGTGGTCTTGCTGTGGCATATGGCAAATCAGAGTTATACCAGGGCCCTTTGCCTGTCCTGGCCTATGTGTCTCCCCAGGGGCTGGTTGTGGACTACGGAAAGACTTGGAGCTTGGATGTCAGAAACTGGGATGGCTTTGAGGTAACTCATCTCTCCAGTACTGTCAAGTTGTCTCCTGTTGGATTGAATGTCTCTTCATATTTATAACAGATTTAGGCTTCTTCTTCTTTGTTCTAATTTTACATGTTTGTGGTTCAGATCAGTAATCCTATATCAGTGGTTTCCAGATCAGGCAGTTCATTGTATAGTTTTTCTTCTATAGGAGGGTTTTGGGGCCAGAGTCTTGTTAGGGCCTCTTGTCTATATATATTAAGCAGCTTTGAAGGAGTTGGTCAGCATTCTCTGGTGATGCTCCACAAGGGCAGGTTTTGCTAGTCCTGACTTTTAGCTTCCGGAACATATGTTGTCTCATTCTGTTGTGTCCGGTTCTGGGTCGAAAAATTATGCGTTGGTCATGTCAAGATAGTTTAAAATAGGCATCCTTATTCTTGTAATTGGGATGTGAGCTGATCCAATTCTCATTTATTCTACTCTCTATTATTTTCATCATTTTCATCATTTCTTCTGGGTAGAGAGGGAGTTTCATTTGTTTGTTTGTTCTTCCTAAGGTCAATCCTTTGTTCTCCTATAAACAGAATAAGACTCAGAAATTTAAAAAGCACAGAAGGAATCCAAAAATACAAATTTCCAATAATTGATAAATAAAAATTAATAAATTTTACTAGATTTTTCACATCCAATAGAATCAGAAATTGAAATCATGTAACTAGGTTAGTTGAGCCAAAGTAGTCCTAAATTGCATGTATAAATAGCTTTAACAATTTAATTAATTATAATAACTCACACTTTACTTTTTTTTTCTTAAATGCTCTCATAATTAAATTATTAGTTTGTTTCCTAAAAACTAGCAAGAAGTGTATTAAATTTGATAAGTAAAACTTATCAATGAACTATACACATGTATGTTTATTATAAACAATGTCACCATTATTTTCAGCTGCTTTGTGGTACTCGATGGACAGAGACCAGAATTATCGACACCAACACGTCCTATCTAATTTTATTTAATGAAGTTTGTGGCAAGGAAGAAAAGTTGTCAGCTCTTCGATATGCCTGGAGAGAATCACCATGTGCCTTCAAGAAATGTTCGGTCTATGAAAATATCAACAACTTACCAGGTCCACCATTTGTAGCTTTTGCTAAAACTGACCAAAATATAACATATTTCACTTTTGAAGGACCAACATATGTCTAAAATTTTTATTTTCAACTTAACTAGTGAATCAGTACATTTCTATATTTGACTAGATCTAGTTACAGATAATATATGCAAGTTTTAAAACCCTCATAGTTCAGCATTTTAAAGGGACATTGTTTTATTTTTATGTAAAAGTATTTTTGTTTTATTTTGGATTATGTGATATTGATTTATTTTTATAATACATTCCATTTCAAGTTTAATATACACATTTTTATAATTTTTTACACACCGTTACTGTACATTTTTCTCTCCTGTCTTGAAAATGTATACCAATACAAAATGTTACATAAGAAATATACTTTGAGAAAGTTGTTAATTAAAAGAAATCCATCCCATCCATCCAAATGGTGCTACAGCCCATGGCGGGCTCTGGCCTGCTTCAACACATCCTTCCATTCAGATCTTCCTGGGCCTTTTGCCTCCACGCCCTAACTCAAAGCTGTTGCAGATCTGCCTCCACATCATCAATCCATCACATTCAGGGTCTGCCTTTGGTTTTTGCCTGTATACAATTTTCACTCTTCTGTTATCTGACATTCTTTCAAGGTGACCTGCCCAACGTAGTCTGTTCTTGTTTATTTCGGTCACTATTGGTGGGTCTTCATACAATTGATATATCTCATGGTAGTGCGTGTCCTCCACCCCTGTTTCATCCTGTATAGCACCATAGATTTTCCTAAGAATTTTTCATTCCCAAGTATTTTAAAAGAAATAACTATATGAAATGTATAATTAAGCAATATTGAAATTATCAGTCTTTTGTAAATTTAAATTTATTCTGTGAATATAGTTTTTTTAGAATGAAATAGAATTGAACATCTTAAATGTACTGAATCATCAGTGGCAATTGGATTTTTTTTTTCAAACTGATATTGTTTGATCAGAGAAATAGAGTCAAACAATGATTTGTGCAAGGTTAAGAAAATTATTTTCAGTCTCAGCAAATGAAGATTATTACAGTCCCAGCTTAAACTTCATGCAGGATGGCTGGGGATGAATGCAGGCACACTCTGGATCATTGTGATAACACTCCAAAGCATAGACCACACGACCAGTCAGCCCTCCACTGTGGTTATGTCATCACTTCCTTTTTTAAAACACTTTTTACCCTTAATACTACAATGCACATAATATTTGCACACCTTTAATAGTGCTGATATGAACAGTAATGCTTTCAAATTTATATTTTTATTTACTTTCAGAATCTTTTTTTTTTTTGGAAGCATTATGCAGAATGATAAGAATTTCAAATTTAATTTTTTTTTTTTCAATTTAATACAAAATATTGTTTAATCTGAACTCTTTTTATTTAGAACTTTACAGATGTGATGTGATAATATTTGATATATTTTTTAAAATTTGTTGTTTATTATTTGTTGCTTGTATAATATTGTACCATTTAAATTGTTGCAGTACAATAAATTTATAGATATTGTAAATCATTTTTTTGTGTGTTGATTTTGACAATTAATTTATGAACAAGAAAATATTGCATTTAATGTGTACAGTTGGACATTTAAATGATTTAAATCAGTTTAGTAAAAAATATTAGATAACTAGGAGAATTATTTTGAATACAGGTTAAAACAACTTCTTTGACTCAAATCAAATAATAATGCTTGGTAGATTTATTTAGTATTATTAGCTTATAATTTCAATATATTGAAAATCAGCAAAATTTTCTGTTTGGTTAACTTGAACCATCATCAAGATCTTTTAAATCAGCTAGGTTTTTTCCCCCTCTTCTTTTATACAGTGGAAGCAAGTAAGCCTACCAACTTGACATGTGCATCCAGAATTATTTCTTGGTCAAGCAAACAGACTTTCAGACTTTGAAATGTATAGGGCAGATGATGTAAAGGTCATCTGCTTCTGTGTCCCATGGTTATCCAGGGTGTCATGTGGGCAGTACAACGACCAACCACCTTTACTTTCCCCAACTAATGTTAGGTACCCATTTAGCTGGGCAGACTCAGAGGTGCCCAAAGATTCCAGAATTAAAAATCACAGTCTTCATCAGGATTCAAATCTAGGACTTCAGTTTAGGTACCAAGCGCTTAACCATTCAGCCACCACACATCCTAGCAAATATAGTTGACTTTCATACAAGCTTGAAACTATTTCATCAAAATAAGAGAAATTAAGTTGTTGTTTTTTTTTAAACACAGAAAGTTCAATATTTTTCTCTATGGAAAAATCAATCTTAATTAAAAAAAAAAACAAAAAACTTACCTGGCTTCTTTTAGAACCCAGGAACTAGATACAGCTTTTAGTATCAAATATTAGGGATATATTGTTATTATTGGAATCAAAACAAATATTTTAGGAAACCATATTAGCAAGTTACTGTTGCAAACAGATCACCGAAAGAATATACAAATCAAACTGCTTTGCATTGAATGGCTATATAAGCATATACATTCATTTTCTAAATGAGCTGAAGTTACATAGTATGGGCCAATTAGAACAAAATATAGTAAATCTTAATTAAATTGCAGAGACCCTAATAATTATTATGGCAATGTCTTCAATTCTGAAGATTAAGGATGAATGCAGTATTTCACATGACAATGCAAACCCAGATGTGACTACATATTTTGTTATATCTAATGCAGGCAAGGCTGTTGTCTGCCGGGGGTCTTACTATTTAAGTTTTCTTTTCATCTTCTGTGCTTGTCTTAGCAAGGGCTTTTCTTTTGGCTTCAAAGCACACAAAAAATAGAGACTTCAATGAAGTGTATTTCACCTAATCAAAACTGACGGCTTTGCTGATGCAGTTACTACAAGGTGTCAGAGGAAATAGTTGTGCATATATTCCTAGAGTGTCCAAAGCTATGCTGGACATGTAGGCCTATATATATTACCACAATGAAGTTATTTGCCACGTTCTTGTGAAAGATTGTTCTTGTGAAAGATTATTCATACGTCTTTTTCCTAGATAGAGTTTATCTAGGTCATGGGTATTTTGAAAGCAAATAGTATTATGTGGGTTCATCAATGAACCTAATAATTAAGGGTTTGAATAGAAGTTTATAGTAGCCTAATTACAGAGAGAGCATAAGAAATTTTCATACATGGCAGAAAAAATATAAATTGCTAGCTTTTTGGTGTATCATTAATAAAATATAATAAAAAGATTTTATTTATTTTTAATTTATTACTTCCCCTTAATCTAGAAATCTTCTACGTAACTATAGGAACATTATTAAGACTCAAGATGGCGTCCATTTCTTTTTATGGGCTTGCCTTAAGAGCCCGACGAAATAGAAATGCAAGAAAAAACTCATTCAAATTCTAAAAAAGTATATTAAGAGATTTTTTTCGAAACAGTTATTGCTTTTCAAAAATTTGGCTACGAACTTTCTTTCCTTTTTGTTATAGATCTACTAGTAATAGTAATAGTCATAAGAGATCTAATTTATTAAATGAATAAATTATTATAAATAAATGTTAAAATGGCTTTTAAATTTGTCATTGGGCATCACCTAAAAACATTGTTAAATGATGTGGAAGAAAAGCAAAAGAAAGACATCAGTGATTTCACTAAAGGGCACCTTAATGAAACTCGCCTTTTACAAGCACCTCTACTTGCCAATCGCAAATCCTGGGCTTCTTCTCATGTCATTCAGCAAAATGCTAAATCTAAAACTAAGAACAAATCTAGACTCACAGGTGTCACAGGTTTGCCAAAGGAAAAAACTACTTCAGAAGTAGATGCTCTGTTAGACTTCACAGTAGGAACATCTGGTGTCATACCTCCTTTGTCTAAATACAAATTTTCTAACAATCAGGATGTTCGTTATAGGTCAGTATAAGGCATAATAGTATTGAATTTTTAAAAAATAATGTTCGTATGTTTTACATGTTATATTAACCATATGCTTTGAATGTTTCTTCAGATTCGAAGATAGTTTCTTCCTAGCCCAAACCTTCCACAGGACAATGAGGGTGGGCAGCGGCCTGGATGTGAATTTAAGCTGCAGATTTGAGTCATTGAGACTATCCAAACAGTCCTCTTCGCATACCACTTGACAAAGGTGTAGCTAGAAATTTCCCATTGTTTGGGTGCCCGAGGGATTCGAACTCTTTGGGGGGCCCCTGCATTTTGCATAACATTTAATTTTTAATGTAAAAAAAAAACTCGTTAGGGGGCCCCTTTCAAGTCGGGCCTGGGGGGGTATTCAAATTCTTTCCCCTCCTCCCCCCACCCTAGCTACACTAATTTTTATCTAGCCTACCAGATGCATAGGATATAATGTATTCTTCACTTTTAAGTAATAGGTTTTTACCTTTTAAAACATCACTCTGTCCTTTTCTTTGAAATCTTAATATCTCTTTATGTATATCAACAGCTTTAACTATGGAATGTTTCCCTATCACAGTACTCTAAGAAGAGCTAACAATCTCTTATTATATCATATTATATTTTTCATAGTACATTAAGGGAGAAATTGTTATTGTCTTTTGTTCTTATAAGAATTGAACTTTTATGATTTTATTGAATAACTTTGCATTCTCATCCATACAGACTCATCCCAGTATTAGATGACAATTTAAATGAATCGAGGGAAATCAGATCTAAGTCTCCACAATCTCTGTACTCTCAATTGGATGATGGGACTTTGATAGAAGAGCTTCCACTTCAAGAGATTCAGATTCCCATCTCTCAAGCTCTTAAGCTAAATTCGATAAAAAGTAAAAAGACTGAAATGTCACCAAAAGAAGATAGTTTGTCTGACACAGATGCATTCAGTCACTCTGTAGTGGAAATGTATAACAGAGGTAAAGGTTTTTTTTAGCGTCATGTAGCCGACACTTTATTAATTGTGCTAGTTGGTCCATTATTACCCAAATTTACTTTTTCTTCAATCAGATATAACTGATATGTACATATGCTTATTGGTAAAACAAAATTTGATACATAAAAATATATAATTTGGTGTGTTTGTTTTATCTATTTCTGAATACAAATGAAGATTTTAGTGACAAGGGATTGAACTAACTCCCCAAATATATCAACTGGAGTGATGAGATACTATTAGAATCCTAAAAAATAGTATAAATGATTAGCCTGCTAGGTTCATTTCCAAAAATTCTACTTCTTTCTACCATTCTAATTAAAGAACTTCGTTCTCTAGTTTGATATAAATAGTTACATTTCATATCTAGTTTAGTGAAGTGTAGAGGCCAAGTGGTAAGAATCGGCTTCTGAATCAAAGGAATGACAGGTTGTGTCATATGCTTTGGACTTAGATCTCAATTGCTCTTGGTTAAAAACCTGAATACATGAAGTTTGGGTTATGATGTAATCATTTTCATTTCTGAATGGCAGAAAAATGTTTAGTCACAAAAAGGGTTTTGAGTTAGAATCTATGTAAAATTTTGAACATCCAGGATTTTTAGGAGGCTTCTAAGTTCATCCAACTTTAATGGCTACCTGGCATTGGGGAAAGCAAAGACTATTGGTCATTGTGCTGGTATTATGACACACTCATTAACCAGTGGCCAGGAACTAAATGAAATTTACATTTTCTGCCTCATTAGCTGCAAAGTCCTAAAAGGAGAACTATTTCGTATATCAAAATTCATGTATGCCATAAGTTGAGGTCTCTAAGAGAAATAGTGTTCTAATTCTAATTGTATTTTCAGGAATCACAAAAACTGATCAATACAAAAAACTGAAAGCATTTGAAACAGTTGTGCTTAAAAAGAAGGACATGTCTGAAAAAAAGATTCTCTCCGGTGAGAGAGCATCACGGCATCATGAGAAAAAATTGGAAAAAGTAAACAAATTTGTCTATTTATTTATAGTTTTTATCATGTGAGAAATATCTTTGTGCCTCTCTGTCTGGCTCAATATTGGGCTCTTCTGTTTATGTGTGATATTTCTAACTCAAAAGACACATTTCTTATTTCATTAATATGTAATCATGGAGCCCACTCCTGGAAATAAAATATGGTAGGTCAGATAAAATTAATCAACCCACTTTTATCTATGCTCTAAGAAGAGACCAAATACCAGAAATATAATGACCCAATGTGTGGCCAATATTATATTCTGCTCAAACATGGAACACATTTGTATGTGTTCTATGCAACAGTATGGGGGACACACATACAGGTATGTTTATAATGTTTGACCTTATTGACTTGTAAAGGGTAGGGGCATTAATGATAGACATAGTAATAGCATTGTTGATAACATTATGGCTTATTGAGGGTCTGGTTGTTCTTATCTGAATGAGTAACATATGTATATAATATATATAATATATATATATATGTAGACCTAGAATCTATATTGAGACTTATAGTTTATTAATAAAGTTAGTTGCTTAACAATAAGAGTTTCTCCATTAAGTTGCTGTGTGATTAAGGGGGGGGGGGAAGAATGAAAACATTACTATTACGTTTTAGCTTACATGCATTTTTCCTTTAAAGCTTGTTATGGCTATTTTCACTCTCTAGGAGTTGGCAGCACTAAGCTCAGTAGATTCCAGTCATAATTTACTGAAGTTACAAGTCTTTAGTTCAGTTTTTGAAGATATCATCAATGAGTCTCCAACCTTCAACAAGGTGCTACATTCTATTAAGGTAAACCACATCTGTGTGTTGTAAAATGTGCTTTTTTTTAATACTTGAATAAAATTAAGAACTTGAAATTCTTTCCCAACTCTTATAGATAAAAGTCATTCCTTAAATTTCTTTTGAAAGGATTAAAATCATAAAAATTTCTGTTTGACTTCTGTCTTCTTCCAAGGGTTGCTGGCCCTGGTTTCAGACAATAGAGTTTTTTCTTCATTTTGAAATTTATTATTCCGGATCATTATGACTTATGCACACATTTTTGGGTTATAAAAAACAACACGATTTATATAATTGCAAGACTTTTTAATGACACAATATTCCATGATCCTTTTCATTAGACTTGATGTGTAAGTTTCAGGTGTTCTTTCATAAATGAAGATTTTAATCCTAGCCAAAACCTCCTGGGGAATGACAGGTCATGGTGATGAGCAGTGTTCAAACCTGGGATAACAGTTCAGAGCGCATACCACATACATGATCAGGCAACCAGGCAGGTGAAGAAAAATTTCACATAGAAACACCAGGAATAATAAGACCATAAAAATTTAAGTGCTAAATAGTACTTTCAAAATCATTTGGGGTCCTACATTAAAAACTTATAAAATAAATGGATTCAGCATTAATGCTTAAAATTGCCACTGGTTTTGGTCTTTTTAAAATGAATATCAAAACCCAAAATCTAGTCAGCTTTAATTTCTTTTGATTCTTGATGGCTTTACCTAGTTTCAATTTCTTTTAATTGTCAACATTAGGAAAAATATGATAGCTACATTGCCACATTGCTAAACAGCCAAAGTCTTCAGGATGACATGTTAAGAGATCAAATCTTCAATATGACAGCTTCTGGCGTCTCACAGCCTGGAGAAATGTTTTTTGCATCTAAGTATTTGACAGCATTGGAGGAGAAGACAAGGAACTTGTTGAAGCTGAATCAAAGGTTTGTATTAATTAACAGAAGTACTTTTTTCTTCTTGTTTGATCACAAAGAATCTAGTTATCTTTAGTGATTGTGTCTGTATTGTTTTGACCACCAAAAAAAAACCAACAATCCTCCTGGCATGTTCTTCAGTTCTAACTTTCTAAATATGTTTGTTTTACTCATTTCTATAAGGCTTAATAATTAGATCAGTTTCTACACCTACTGGGAAAGTATCATATGGAAATGTTGCAGACAGTCTCTTGCTGGATGTTAGGCCTTAGTTACAACATTCTTCTTGAAGTGTTACCATTCATTTATCTATACTTTTCTTTGTATTCATTTAATTTATCCAGATTTTTCCTGGTGTTTCTTTTATCTGTCTATCTTTTTCTAGGTGTTTCTCTATCTTTTTTTCTTGGTGTTTGTCTTTTGGTGAAGCCTCGACATTGTACGTTCACAAAGTTGGTTAATTTATTTAATGTGAAAACTATTTTAATGACCAGATATTTTCATGAAATTGTAGAAAAAGACTACATAATGATAATGAGGTGCACTTTATGTGCTTTAGTTTGCCTTTAAATTGCTCTTGTAATTTAACAAGAATGCTTTATTAAATTAAAAACATAGAATGTATGTTTTTTGCATGACTAATTGAAATATTTTTGACAGATTACATGAAGAGGTTAAATCTCAACAGCATTACTTGAATACAACACCTGAAGTACCAGGTAAAATTGTGTTAAACTTTATTTCATTTTGTCAAAAGGCCCCTGCTATCATTTTAAGTCATCAGTGCATATTTACATTTTGCAGAAAGCTATATGTTTAAGTCAAATTTGTAAATCATAAAGATACCAAGTTTAAAAAATAAAGATTATTATTAGTTTTAATTTTCTCTGCATTATGAAATATCCATAATTTATTTCCAATAGTAATTTGGCAGTATGCTTGAAAAAAGCAACAACTAAATAAATACAAATCTCTTTAATTATGCTATTAATTTGTTATAAACCAAAAAATATACTGTCTTTGATAAATTAAAAAATACTGAATTTTCAGCCAGAAAACCACAATCTTTGCAAGGTTTGTATTAAAATAGAATATTTTATTTCTTTCTTTGATATAGCTTTTTAGAAATTATTTTTCTTTTAAACCTTTTTTTTTCATGCTTATTTATTTATAGGCCTTTGTATTTATATAAAGTATAACAGACATTATGACTTTGGATCTATTCACTCAAAGCTGAATGTTTGCTACTTCTTTGCAAAGTCATTTTTTTTGTATCTGAAAATTTCATTCACAAAATACAAATATGCAAAGTATCTGACATACATTTTAGTTGCTAGCTTTTAAACATGCTATTGCTGGGCCATTCTCTTTAGGGTAAGTGGGTTAAACCTATTACAATATCTTAACCTTTTAAACTTTGGGATACCAGCCTTGTTTTCCAACCTGACAATAAAAAAAATATATACTTTCTCATTTTGTTATAAGCTCATTATCGAATCAGCATGGCCATATATATATATATATATATAAAATATCAATTATAATTCTGTACTTTGATTTAAAAAGCTCAGCAACACAAACATAATAAGTTTTTAACTTTTTTCCCCCAATACTGTTTGTAATATCAAGAATCAACATTTATTTACTAGGGCTGGTTTATATTATGCTGCATAGTTCTTCAGGATTTATGCCTTTTTTCTTTTTACATTCCCAGATTAATCTTCAATATGTCTTTGTGTAATTGGCTCAGTTATATTTTACAGTAACATAAGACATTTTAGTCTAAATTTCTTTTAAATTACATCTTGTAGTCATTTTTCAATTTAATTAAGTCTTAGCAAAGTAACGTCTTAGCAAAGTAACGTAATACTGTCATGATAGCAATTTTTTTTTTATGACAACATACTAGAGAATCTTTTATAATGTAGACTCCCTTAAGGCCTCTAATTGGGTATTCACTCTAAATTTCCAGCATGAATTTAGTAAAGTAGATACAAAGCACCCCCTTCCTTTTTAAAAAATATTTTCTTTTCTGAATGCTAATTTTAAAAATATATATTTTTTACTTCCAGTCAAAAGAACTCCACCAGTTGGCTACAGTAGAAAGGAATTACCCATTGAACTATCATTTGAACTAGAAAATATGAAGGTAAGAATATAATCTCAACTTTTTAGATTGTTGTAGATCTGAAAACAAAAAGCTTGTTGTTGTGTTAATGTTTCAGATGTTCCTTCAGAGTTAAGGATAATCTTCTTCCTAGTCCAAACCTCCTGCAGGATGACGGGGGAATGGCAGCAGACAGGGTTTGAATCAGGACCATTGAGAAGACAGAATGACATTCCAGCATGCATACTCCACAACCAAGCAGCTTTTAATATTCTGTGAAATTAAATTTAATTCATATTATCATCTTTTCTTTGTGTTCCTCATGGAACATAGGGCCTCAGTAAAAATATTCAACTTGCCATGGTCTCTTGCTTGTTTTTCAATGGCTTCCCAGCTCTTTCCTGTCCTCTTGGCTTCTTCTAGTACACATGTTCTTTTTGGTCTTTCTCTATGTCTTGTGCCCTGGGATTCCATTCTAAGGCCTGTCTAGCTCTGTGTTGGTATTTTTTCTAAATATTATTATACAGTTTTTACTACATTATAAATAAAATTCAAGATGAATCTTCAAGTTCAATAGATAATAAACTTATTTTTGCATATGGTGTCATTATTGTTCAGGCACTGATTTTGGAAAAGCAGGATGAGCTGAATGCCTTGTATGTTCAAACCAGAGATGACTTTGTTCCAGTCTCTGTCTGTACCCATCTTGAACAATGTATTAAAGAAACTGAGGTAAGTCTAATTACATTATATCTGAGGCCTTTTTAGTACATGGAGCAAAAGTTTGGAACTCATTCTCAATTGAGCCCATACAAACCACAGCCTGCTCTCTTTTTTTCTCTCTTCTCTCTCTCTGGAATCACCTATTTTTCCCATTTGCTCTTCCTATATAATGTTCTCCGACCTAGACTTATACTTGAAATGGAATGACCCACTTTATAATCCACCCCCCCTCCACAACACACAAACGTTTGGACCATGAATTCTAGTATCACTTTTACTTCTACCTCCTCCCTTCCATAATATGGGAGTTACTCCTACATACAATATCTGACTTTTCATTGGCTTCTTAATTCAATACAGAAATATTTAAAATACTTAATGTTGCTTTTCAACTGGAATCCCCCTTTCACACTTTTTAGCCCTTTTTTTAAAATTACAATGACCTTTTTAACTTTTATTTATCATCCTCCAATGGATCAATCCCTCACCACACACTTTTCAGCTCTTGAATTCTAGATATTATTTTATTATTTTTAGATGGCAAAAAAAAAAAATCTAAATTGACCTCTGGCGTACAATGGTTATGTCTTTGCTGGATGTGGCAAAATGTAGGTAGCTGCCAGGGCTGCCTAGCCAGGTAAAATACTTCACTCCTCATTAATCTTTAGGGGCATGGTGGCTGAGTGGTTAAGCGCTTGGCTTCCGAACCTGGTGTCCTGGGTTCGAATCTCTGTGAAGACTGGGATTTTGAATTTTGGGATGTTTAGGACACACCTGAGTCCACCCAACTCTAATGGGTATCTGACTTTAGTTGGGGAAAGTAAAGGTGTTGGTCATTGTGCTGGCCACACCCTGCTCGTTAACTATGGGCCACAGAATCAGATGACCTTAACATCATCTGCCCTATAGATCACAAGGTCTGAAAGAGGAACTCATTAATCTATGGGCTCAAAGACAAGTCTTATTATTATTATAATTAATTTTAAATTCTTATATTATTACTATTTGATAAATGGTATTGATGTCTTCATTATTTTCTGCAGGGAGAAGTACAAAAGCTGTTAAAACAAAATGAATATTTTGAAAGAAGTATTGCGGAAATGGAAACTGAATTGAAAGATGCAATTGTTGAGGCAGACACAAGTGAAAAAGATGCCAGGTAAGAGTTGACTAGAAGGTTCATAGTTACTCTAAGTAAACATATTCATATTTTTTAAAACTGGTTAAAAAAAAATACTGCCATCAAGGGAAACAGGAAAATCACAGCTTTTCATGTTTTTATATCAAGTTTTTGTCCCCCTTGACTATCCTACTATTACTCAGCTATAGCTTCATCCAGGGTGCTAAAAAAATTAAAGCTTTAAACATACAATATAAGTAATATTAAAAAATAATTATGAAATCATTCCCTACTTTCCTACTTCAAATAAAACTGGACCAGATCTGATCGGATTGATCAATATTGAAAAAACAAAATTACCATAATGAAGATCAAACTCATGACTTCCAGGCTAGTAGCACCACACTATCAACTAGGCTGCCAGTTTTTGGGAATTTCCAGACTTCCACCCAACCTGATCCCCACTAAGAGATTGTAAGCAAATAGTAGAAATTGAATGAATAACTCAAAATCTTTTTTTTTCCTACACTGTAGCAAGGTGTGTTAACTTTTTTTTTTCTTGTGCGCTCTATAAATAATTTAAGTCTTCTCACTTATGATAAAGTTTAAGACTTAGTTTAATTTTAAAGTCATTGCCTCTTTACTTCCACCTCTTTCTTGCACTAGTGATTAGTGATTTGATCATTTTGTTTTATAGGAGAATTTGGCACAGAGTCAACTCTGTCAGAGACATGTTTGGCTCCCAGCAAAGTAAAGAAAAGAATGAAGAAGATTTTGATGAAGAAAGCAAATGGAACTGGTACATTTCTTAACATGCTGAAAGCACAAGGTAAAATAGATGACCAGAATTGCCTATTCTGCTTTATTGTAATGTCAATGGAAAAATTTAATTGTACAAAAATGTGTATTTTTGTAAATAGAAAATGTTGTTTACAACAATGTTAATACATTTGTGTTTGTTTTCAAGATACACTAGAGATCTGTGCCATTGAATTATTGAGCTTGGGCTATTTTATCATGATCTTATTACAGTTTTTTAGCGGCCCCCGAAAGGGTAAAAGATGTGAAATGTCTGTTCATCTGTCTGTCCCATTTAGATCTCGTAAACTAGAAATGATATTGAAAATCTGACATCATAATATTTTAGTCCATTTAAAGTTCTGATGCAACAGCTACTTTTTTCTTTTCAAAAAGCGAATAATCTAATTTTTTAAATCACTTATGCAAGCAGTTTTTTTATAAAAATACACCATTTTTACAACTATTCACTATTAATAGTAACAAACACTTGCGGCTCTTTAGTAGCGGTGATGGCAATTTACCATATTTTTAACAAATTTATGCAAATGGTTTTAGACTTTTTGTTAAAAAAATATTTTTTTTTACATTTGTATTGCTACTTATGTTAGTTCTGTCCTACTAACTACTACATTTACAAAAATAATGTTTACTTTTTTTTTAAGAGAAAAAAATCTATTTAGTATGCATATAAGTTGGACATAATTTAAAACAACAATTAATAAGTAATTTTCCATATTATCGCATGAACTGCAGTGCTGCTCTACAGCCATTGAACACCTAACTAAAGCATTTTTTTTTTTAAAGATTTGAATAAGGGATTGATTTTTTACAAAACAATTAGATATTCATTATAAGACATCAGTTAGGGCAGGTTCGCATTCAATGTCACATTCACCTATCCTTTATTCTTCTGGACCGCTGGGGCACCACACAAGATCTGTCAACCTTCTGTCTCCATTCTTCTCTGTCATTTGTCTTTGAAAGAATTTAATTCTGATGTTCTTTCTGAAAATTTTGATACCTGCCTGGGTGGACCACTTCGGGGGCCGATTTTGAGTTTGTGTTTCCACACAAACTGTCTTTGTAACCTTGTTTTTTTTCAAAGATGAGAAATAAGATTTAAAAAAAAGCTTGAACAGACCAACTTTTTAATGAAATAATGAAAGACGTCTCACTCCACTCTTTTTGTGTATATAAAGGAAAAAAAATATTTAAGTACTTGGTGAAACCTACCCAATTAATAATCAAAACTTTAGGTGTTTTTTTTTAATAAATAAATAAATATTTTAATATCATATTCCAGTAAAACATTTAAATTTATTATTAGTCTTGAATAATACACTATTGTATGGAAATAGTTCAAATCTATTGGTCACTCCACTCAAAACTGAATTGACAAAGAAAATAACAAAATAAATGAAATTTTGAACTTTTAATGAAAATAATCTGATATCAAAACATCACAGTTATTGTCTTTAATTCTCATAGTTTGCAGAGTTTGTAACAAATATAAATTCATTTCACTTAAAATGTCTATGTTACAAGTGAATTCAAAATGTCAAATTGAAACTATTTTTCACCTTTGATAGAGATCTGATGACATTTATTATATAACAATATTATGAAATAATTAAGCATTACTAATTTAAAAAAAAAATAAAAAATTTGTAAATATTGTTTTGTAAGAGATTCTAAGAAAAAAAATAGTTTTTGTGCAAAGTGACTAAGACTTAACTTGATGTCAAATCAATAGCAGAAGTGAAAACAGGAAGTGTTCAGATCAACACCCATTTCATTTCTGATTTATAATTTGCTGACTGAAAATTAATTAGATTTCCAGAACTGGAATTCGAGATCACTGTCAATTAACTAAATAAATCAACAAATTAGGTGTAATTGCAATGATGTGATCACATTTATTCTAGTGACAAAAGCTTTTCTATCAATTAAAACAACTTCAAACTTTAATTTATCCTTATTTAAAAAAATAATATTTCTAGACATAGATGGAAAAAAAAGGTGTGGCAATAGTGAGAACATTATCTAGAAACAAAATATTTTCAGTGATTCAACCATAAAATGCATAGAGTTATGATAAAATATTATTTTATATTGTCTTGAAGGGTCATCCAGTGCTTAATTCAATATGACCATTCATTATGCTAAGGATATCTTTTTTTTCTTTTCTGCACATAAACATTTCTTAACTTCACTTTAAAGCTTTAATTAATGATTCTGAGCAGATAAAAACCAAAAAAAAAAATCAAGTGTTTTATAAATAAGGAATATAAAATGCCAGTATTAGTCTTTTGTAACAAAACATGATGCCACCTAACAAAAGAACTCAAGAGAAACCTGGATTTAGTTTTTTGGTAATAAAAGAGTTACAATCACCAGACAAAACTGGTTCAGAATTGGTTTCTTCTCTAGTCAACTTTACTTTAACTTAAGTGAATTGAATTCAAAAAAAAAAAAAAAAACAAAGAAAGATACATCTATGCTATACTTAAGATTAAAGCTAATAATAAACATTATGAAAAAATAATAACAAGTCAACATGTACGTATCACAATGAGATCCTATTACCCAGACTCCTCTATCACTCACATAGATCTCTTCATCACAGCCTGGACTTGCTATGCTGGAGATAAAGGCCTACCAATAACATGGAGGTGAATAAACATGACATGGAACATATAATAGCAGGATTAAGGTACCAAGGTTATTGAGAGGAGAAGGTGAAGAAAATATGGTGAAACAGTCAAGCCCAGAGGAAGACTGGAATCTCCTATCAAGCCCTATCACCTGTCAGTGACCAGGTTCTAGTCTAATATCTGACTTGACCATCCATGTACTGTTATCTAGCCCTGCATTGCTACCCATGGTCAAGCACCCCTCTCACAATCCCCCTCAAAAACTATTCTATACTTAGGCTTAAAATACATATTGGAGCCAAAGGTTTCTTCCAAAGACAAACAAAAGACCCAGCCATGGAGGTGCGTGATACTTCGCAATATCAGCATTGGCAGCCTCATAACTGAACAGCGGTGGTGAGTATGATAGTACCCATTCATTGTTATCAATGCCCATTTGGCTGGGTTTTTTTTTCAATGTATAATGCTCCAGAAGCCATATTCTCTTCCTTACCAGATAGTATTTGTCCTAGATGTATAAGAATTGTTTTTATATATACAAGACAACAATAAATAATTATTTTTTTCGAATATATATAAAACATAAATATTACATTATGACTGCTGAGTTTGAAAGCATTTCAAGATTCAGAGTTTTAAAAAATTCACACTGTCAGAAAACAAAATAATTTGAACAAAATATCACAGTAAATTTTATTCTAAAAGTTTTGATAAGAAATAAATTGAATTCAATAATTATTCTTTAATCACACATTTATACAAAAAAAACAACAAACATAGGAATTGAGTCACGACAGTATATACAGTACTTACTATAACACCTGGTAAAAATAAATAGTGACTAAGGCTGTTGACTATTTCAACTTAATATAAATAATATAATATGGTATTACAAGTAACAGAGTTTTGCAAAGACAACATGGACTGTTCAAATCTTCATTCATTTCAAGCAAAAATGCATTTCTTCACAGTTATGTTGCCAGATTTGCTATAAATATCATAGTATCAAAATTGGGTCTTAAGGCTATAGACATATTTAGCAATATATCTCACAGCATAATACCAGGTTCAATCCAGTAGAGATACAATCTTAAATAATTATGTATCACTTTATATCTACTGAAATGTACTAATAAAATAATGCTGTTAACAGAACTTGTTTAGGAAGTAATACTGCAACAGTTATAACTGTCATCATAATAATCTACATCTGTTAAATGATAAGTCTGTAATGGAATGACAAAGCAGCATATTTTGTCAAGATATATAATGTAAATTTCTACACTTTAAAAAAAAATTTAAACAAGTGGACTTCCGAAAAAAAAAATTTGAAAGAATTATATTATATAGCCAGCTAATGTTTTTAAAAAGTGGTATTAAATATTTGTAGAAAAATAATGGAAATATTTATTTTTATCACAATTAAAAAAAAAACATTCCGAACATTCAGTCTGATTCATGATTACAATTTTATTTTTACAAAACAGATGAAGGTTTAATTGTATGAACCTTACAAAAATATTATTCTGAAATAATATCTCTTAATTTAACAACATAAAAGGTAAGGCCTAGAGATGCATTCACCTAATAATTTAAAAAAAAATTTTTTCACAAGTAAGTATGATCTATGGTAGGGATAAAATAAAATATTTTGAACTGTAAAACAAGGCTTTCCATATTACATGAGATTGAGACACATTCTATAAATACACTTTTTTTTTTCATGTCACATTTAAATATAAAAATCTGAAAATAAAATTTAAAAGCCTCGCTTTGTTATATAGAAAAATAATGTTCACAAAGTCATAGGTTGAGACTTATGTCCAATAATAATTTATTTTTAGTTTTCATTTTTTTATATATCAAAATTCAATAGATTACTAAAGCATTCGACATGTAATATGTTGTCTGTTAAAAACATTAAGTCAAGTATCATATAGTTACACCATTCCGTCCTTACCATCCAATAATATATGGCATCTTCATAATACCGGTACAGCCTGTCCTTGCCAACCAACAATATCTTTTTTTATAATCTGTCTTTGCCATCCACTAAGCTATGACATCATCTCCGAGTCAAACCTTTTTCTCATCCACTCATATTATTGCAATCATCTCTTTCCTCTACTGCTTACTTTAAAATTTGCTGAAAAAATAATTAGCTTACCATGTAATTTACAGACCTCCAAAAAAAAAAGTAAATTGTATAGCTATATTCTGTTATTTGTAAAGTTATCTAAATGTTCATGTTAATTAGAGAAAATTTTACTAATAAACTAAGTCATTGTCAATGGTGTCTTTGGCTAATTACAACCAATAACCGACAAAACATCTAGGCATATTTTAAAATTTTTTCGGCAAATGTCATGATTTGAATGACCAATCTTTTTTTCTACTTTAATAAATGACAGTTTGAAGCCAGGTATAAAAATCAAGGATAAATCCAACATTTTGGTTTATCTTAGCAACACAAAGTATAAACAAAAAAGATTCAATTGGGCCTAACTGTAAACTATTATCAGTAACCAAACCGAGGAGAACTTGTCGGAAACCACATCATACTTTTAGTTTCCTGGTAGTAGACATCTGGGATCCACCCTATAGACGACTCAACCATTTTGACAGTGGTACGTCCAAACAGGCGGCGCTCATAGTCAATGAGCTGTCTCCAGAAGCCAACATTAGGGTGTATGACAGAGCGCCGCCTTTTGACATGACGGTATGCCTGTTCTAGGGTCAGGCGATGATATTTCATCAGATATGCAATGCAGATCGATGCGGAGCGGCTGACACCAGCAACACAATGGACTAGAGTTTTTCCTCCTTTTCTGTCAACCTGAAATAAATTGTCTTATATTTACTAACCACATTCAATAAATAATAATTTATTTACATTTATTAATAATTAGCTATTTTCCTTCCCTACCCCCTCCCCTCCTAAAAAAGGGAGAAAAAGGGGGGGGGGGGAAATAACACAAAGACTGAAATTGAGTACATAATTAGTTATTTTTTTAAATATTGCATTGAAATAAATCTATCCAACTAGGTATTTCATCATAAGTAATTTTATCAGAATAGACTAAATGTGGCTCAACAAAAACTCAACACTGAGGATTCAAACTCTGGACCATTGAGATGACAGTCCAAGGCACATACCACACAGCCAAGCAGCTCTCTTCCTAAAGTATAATGGGTTAACCATATGTTTTTACTTACTCTAACAATTATCAGGGTACACATAAATATCGGCCCCCATTTGATCATTCAGCCAAACAAATTTTGCTCCCTAAATTATTAATGCAAATGTTTACCTCAAAACGAAAAATCTTTAAATTATTCATTATTATTTATCAATGCATTCTTGCTTTTTATGCAATAGCTTTAAATCTTTTTGCATATATAGTTTTTACATGCAACCTAATTCAGAAACATTCATTTGATTTTGACATGTGGCCTATTAAAAAAGAAACTGGAAATATTTAAAAGCATTTACCATATTTATTTTATCTGCACATCTGTCGAAATAGAGACCCAAACTTGCTGAAGGAGAGTCATCTATCCTAATCTGTATGCATTCCAAGTTTGGTAACTGCAGGTTGGGGATCTCTAGTGTTACATTTATTATATGAGTGATGCCAAGGCTGCGTATCTTCTCTCCTCTGACTGCAGCAGCACTGCTTAAGTAGAGGGAATTTGTAATTTCAGCTATCTGAGAGAACATAGCTAAATCCATTTTACTTCTTCACAAACCTGCAATAAAAAAAAAATCAATGCTTGAAGTGTGTAACTGACTTTGAATTTGAGATTGTTCTGTGTCTGTGTGTAGCTTTCACATGGTTTTACATGACATGTCAAGGTTGTCAGAGAAATATAAACAAGATGTTTTTTAAAAAGCTTATATCAACTCACTCTTTCTGTTTGGTAAAAATTTGGAACACCTTTATTTCTCCCACTTCCCATACTAGGATCAAGTTGAAACTTTGCACAATTATTCATTTATCCAGACAAAACATGAATCAATAATAAAAATTAACCTATCAATTAATTAGTGATAATTAATTAATTTAGTTCAATATTGATTAATGGAAATAGCTCTTACAGTATTGAGAAGTATGGCTGTAAATGTGGAGATTTTCCCATAGAGTTTAAAAAAAAATAAAGTTTATTTTTATATTTTGCTTGTTTTACATATTGGCTTCTCATAGCTTAGAATTTCTACACAAAAGGCTAAATAATATAGGGGAGATAATTGACTGGGACAATTTTTAAATTTTGTTTCCTCTATCAGGAGGTTTGAAAAGACTTGACATCAGAATACTATAAATAGATGAGCTTGTTTTAGGGGATCTAATCAGTTCATTGGGCCTGTAAGTGTCAAACTTTATGTTAAGTCTACTTACTTCAAATTTATTATTGAATTTGAATTCTACTGTGTGTTATTACATGAAATACAGTGTATGTTCTCACATTTTAGGATTTCAACTCTGAAAATTAAATTCCTTTCTTTTTTAAAATAAGTTCTGTTGATTCTTCCCCAATACAAGAATCCCTGGCATACAATTGGATGTTGGGTCATTAGATTTTACTTTCTGAAAATATCTAGATGTATTCAAAACTCCAAGATATTTTTTTAACAGTAGCACAATTTATAATTGGTCATAAAACAACAGTGTATATAATATGATAGTTTAAACAAGATTAACTTTAGTTTCTAAGGTTGTTATCTGCAGATGAGCTTGACAAATAAATTACTTTCAAACGACATGTGTCACAAACATGTGTCACAAAAACGTTTCTGACAAACAAGTCAGCTGCTTGTGTGCTTAAATATCAAGCCACTAAAGCAGCTTCTACTCACAGGTGACACCTAGCACCACTAAAACTTGGAGCCAAGTAATGAAATTCATTCTAGTAGTAGATCTTTTTTCAATTCTCTGCTGCCTTGTTAGGGCTTCAAGAGACAACTCTTGAGTAAAAATCAGGATTAGGTCCCCATAAACATCAACTATGTAAACTATATAAGTTTAGTCCTATGAAGTACTCATCTAAAAGGGATATTATAGGGTGGCCAAGATAAAGAGGCAAGATTTGATTACAGGAGTACAAATAATTACAGAAATGTAAATTATAATATATTATAATATTTTTTAAATAGTTAAAACAGAATAATATTAACAACTACATATTAAGTGTTTGAAAGTTCCCAGGAGGTGTTGAAAGTATGTACAATGAATTTTGATACACAAATGAGCAAATTAGCATGTCTCACCATGTTTTGGAAAACTTTGTTGAGTCAATTCATTTGGTGTGATTTCTTCAAAGGTATTGCGAATGTTTGTTTTAACCTCTTCAATTGTATGTATTTTGTTACTATATACTTTTAAGTTACCGCACAAATAAATCACAAGCAGATAGATTGGGCGTTCTTGGGGTTCACAAACCCCAGGACTCTTTTATCCTGGCCAGGCTGTATATTCTATCTGCAATAATCTTCTAGTAATATTTCCATGAATTTGGGAATATCATGTTGTGCCCTGCCACACTGTAACCTAGTCAAGCTAGAACATGATAATCACTTCTAAAATGCATCAAACAAATTCAGTTTGAGGCCCTTACTTGATAGGGTACATTACATAGAATAAAATATAGCATCCACTCATGACAGCACAATTTTGTATCCCAATGATGAATATTTAAAATGCTTACAGCTATAAATTCTAGAACACATTTAGAGATCTCCTGACATTTATTTGTTCACAATTGTCTATGTTTATATTAAGAACAGTAATGACTGCATATTTTTTTCTTCAAATCAAGGATACAAGCTTTGAATGTTCTTTGGTCTACAATGCACACTTTCTGTGTGTATAAGCTCACATCAAGTCACAGTATAAAATATGTTACTACAATACAAACATGACCAAAGCTTGATAAGATAAAAGATTGAATGAAGATTGTTAAGCCAAGGACAGATATTAATCTATGTACAAGCCCAAAGCAATCTATGTGTCAAGACTTAGCATTTCTTTATTTCATAACATGATATATGGCACTGAGTTGGATTGCTTAGTACTGAAGTACAACAAGTAGATACAATACCTTCAGCTAAACAGAATGAGAAATATAAAACTTAAGACAAAGTAGAGAACAAAATTTTAACATGAATGGAACCACACAAATGAAAAGATCTAAAAGAGGATTTATGTATTATGTAATCTACCCTTTTAATGATTTGTTTGGCAAAGTCCTTGCACCCTTACCAGAAAAAAAATGCATAAACTGTAATGTACCTATTATGATAAATTAGGCATTTTAACAGACCTGCAGTGCTGGGGAAGGAAGAAATAGATTTAAGTTTACAAACAAGAGAGGTGGTCTTAATAATCTGACCAAAAATAATATTTTAAATTCCAGCTATTGATTTAATAAAAGTCGCACACCACATTTAATGTAATTCTAAGGTCAAATGATGATAAGTTGAAATTGGAAAGCAAAATGTGTACATGCATACATTTTCTTCAAAGCTCATGAAGCAAAGAACAGCAGATAGACTAAAAGAGAAACAAGGGAAACAATGGTGAAAATAAAGGGCAGCTATTAGGAACAAGTTTTAAATAACTTGATAACTATTTAAGTGCCAAAAAAAAAATTTAAAAATTGAGAGATACTATCAGAGATAAATAAAATCTCGGTAGCAGTTTGGAGGAGATATAGATATTATAGTAGAGTTTGTATACAAATGACCAAATGTCTCCACTTCAAGTCAAGTACTTTTTTTTCCCTTGTTTGAGATTCCAAACAAAATAATTTATTACCTATAGTTAATTAACTAATTGGTTAATTTTTTAATATTGACACTGGTGTTGTCAGGTAAAAGAAAAAAAAAACCATGAGGTTATTCTATCAGAGATTAATAAAATCCTGGTGGTAGTTTGGACAAGATCTATATTAGAGTAGAGTTAGTATACAAATGACCAAATGTCTCAAATTTCTAAAGCATAAGTTACTCATTGCCATTCAACAGCTTGGAAAGTATTAACTGAAGGTCAAGGGATACACCCTCTTTGATTGGCCCAATTTAAGTCACCGATTAAACAGACCCAATTACCAAAACAACACAGCATAATCAACACTTTCTATGGCAGTGGGGAACAGCCGAGCAGCAAAAAGAGTTTAGACCTACAGCTCAGCAGCAATTAGAGTTTAGATCTACAGCTCAGCAGCAAAAAGCTGGCTAGATGATGAAGAACCCAAAGAAGTGGCTCTTAAAGTAATGACATCTAATGATTCA
Organism: Biomphalaria glabrata; assembly: GCF_947242115.1. Taxonomy (NCBI): domain Eukaryota; kingdom Metazoa; phylum Mollusca; class Gastropoda; family Planorbidae; genus Biomphalaria; species Biomphalaria glabrata. The sequence goes on along the minus strand of NC_074716.1, from coordinate 43,502,755 downwards.
TGGTACTTGGTTGACAAATCAACTTAGCTCTAAAGCCTAATTTGTAAGATTAAGTTTTGTCATTTATCAGAAGAGAAAGGCTGAGCCAGCTCAAGTACCGCATACCTTTTTGTGGTAGAGTAAAAAAAGGCAAGGAGGCCCGGTGGCTGAGCAGTAAAGTGCTTAGCTTCTGAACCAGGGGTCCTGGGTTTGAATTTTTCCTGGGATTTTTAATTTCGGGATCTTTGGGCACCTCTGAGTACACCCAGCTCTAAACAGTACATGACATTAGTTGGGAAAAAGTAAAGGCGGTTGGTCATTGTGCTGGCTACATGACACTCTCATGAACCAAAGGCCACAGAAAGAGATGACCTTAACATCATCTGCCCCATAGATCGCAAGGTCTGAAAGGGGAACTTTACTTGTACATTATAGGCAAAGTCAATCACTCTGCTAGTGAAAAGTCTATGAACATGGAAGATTGTATAGTTATCTATTGCTTCTATTTCCTGTTTGTGTTCACTAAGAATAAAGACTGAAGCCAAATATAAAGGGGACTAATTCAGCTTTTACCAATACTTCAGTCAAGTTCTATTTCTTTCTCTTGTTTGAGATACCAAAGTAATTTATTACCAATAGTTAATTAACTAATTTTTTAAAAATTGATTCTTGTGTTGTCATGTAAAAGAAATAATTGTGCCAAATTTCAACTTGATCTGAGATTGGGTGTCTGGGTGCCAACTTTTGGCCAGACAGACAGACACACAGACAGAGTGAGTTTACATATAATACTAAGCTTTGTAAAAAAATATAGATTGTATAAATTGTAAAATAAAATAACCATTTCTCTTCTTTATCTGTGATAATAAAATAGTCAATAATGACCTAAAGTCTTCTATAGTAGGCCTATTTGTGTAGGTCTATAGGAATTACTTCAAATAGATCTAGAGTCTAGATATCTAGCTAGACTATAGATTCTTTTAATTCTATTAATTTTGTACGTCGGTCGTCTGTTGTCGCCATTCATGTCCATGTCAGCATGTCTCGTATTTTTTTCTAGATCTACGCCATCAAATTAGAATGGTGTTTATTTAGCGCGTAATAAATGGAGATGGTTATTATAGTTACTATAGTAGCTCGAGATCTAGATAGCCAAGCGTGTTTGACCGCGACTATAAAAGTATTCATCGACAGTTCCTACAATGTAGCATAATCTACTTACATTATTATGATGATAGATCTAGAATCTAGAGTAATCTATAGACTCTTATATAGACCTGGTTTAGTAAGCCTAGTTTTTTGGTAAACAGTGAGATTCAACACATCCAGCAAGAACAACACACGGGAAAAAAATAAAAACTTCACAGTCTCACAGAGACGCCAGAACAACTGATTTTTTCAACAAGTGGTTTCGATGTTTCCCCAGTTAGAAAATAAATAATAAAATAGCTAGATCTAGATCTAGAACAGTCTGGCTGGACGAACGAAATCTTTCAGAATAAAATAAAGGGCGGGGGAGTGGAGCAACCAAGAAGAGCAAAAAAAAAAAAAAATGTGTAACGCTTAGTTATTTGCGTGTGTGTTCGCCTTGAAATGGTTTTGAGTTAGACAGAATGTTACAAAAGCAGACTCTGTAAATGTGGATGTGTTTGTGTGTCAGAAGTTTATCGTGTGCGTGTTGCATGCGTTCTGTGGTCGAAGTACACAGAATGGGGTGGGGGAGAGGGATTAGAGAGCGGAGACAATCAGACTGGCTTACTATCGATCCCAGCAGCCTTCGAAAGAGTAGTTTATTCACTTGAAGTTATAGGTTTAACATCAGCGGTCAGAAACCAAGGGCAACTACTCCAGGCCCTGGGCTCTTATATACATTGAATAATAAACGTAAGCTATATTATCAAATACATGTATACAGCTTATAGATGCCCAGAGAATAGCAAGACAGTGCGCTAACAAATACTGGCAGGACCTTTGTGAAAACATCCAATCTTGTGCCGACTGTGGTAACATCAGAGGACTATACGAGGGCATGAAAAAGTCTTTGGACCTCACACCAGCAAGTGTGCCCCGCTCAAGTCAAAAGATGGCTCAATCATCAGTGATCGTGCAGTGCAAATGGAGCGATGGGTAGAGCACTATGCAGAACTTTACCAGATTGAAAATGTCATCTCGTCAACTGCTTTGTCTAACTTCCCACCACATTCCGTTTTGAGCGAATTAGACGAAACACCTTCTGTAAAGTAACTGAGCACAGCCATTGACATGCTTGCACACGGGAAAGCACCCGGAGGAGATGGTATTCCTGCAGAAGCCATTCAGGCTGGAAAGCATGCCCTAATCAAGCCACTCCATGAACTGCTAAGTTTGTGCTGGGAGCAAGGAATAGTCCCCCAGGAATTAAAGGATGCCAACATATTTACACAAATAAGGGCGACCGCTCCGATTGTAACAATTATAGAGGCATTTCACTTCTTAGCATAGTTGGGAAGGCTTATCCCAGAGTAATACTGAAGCGACTACAGATCTTGGCAGAACGAGTTTACCCAGAATCGCAGTGTGGCTTTAGGGCCGTAGATCCACAACAGATATGATCTTCTCCTGCGGCAGCTACAGAAGAAAAGCAGAGAACAAAGGCAGTCCCTCTTTATAGCTTTTATTGACTTGACTAAGGCGTTTGACCTTGTCAGCTGAACCGGCTTGTTTGCCGTATTATAGAGAATCGGCTGTCCAAACAAGCTACGGAAACTAGTGTCAGCTTTTCATGAAAATATACAGGGCACCGTACAGTTTGACAGCTCCGCCTCTAGGCCATTCTCCATCAAGAGAGGAGTAAAACAAGGATATGTTTTGGCTCCAACACTATTTGGCATCTTCTTTTCAGTTGCACTCACCAGCGCTTTTAAATCCCTGGAAGATGGAGTATATATCCACAGTAGATCCGATGGAAAGCTATTTAACCTAGCACGCCTTAAAGTCAAAACAAAGAGACGGCGTATCTTAATTAGGAAACTGCTGTTCGCCGATGATGCCGCACTCATATCCCATTCACAAGAAGGATTGCAGAGGCTTGTGAATGCTCTGGCAGCTGCTTGTCAAGACTTTAGCCTTACAATAAGCCTCTCCAAGACTGAAATCCTGGCACAAGATGTTGCAGTGATACCACTGATGCATATTGGAAATCACACACTTACGGTGGTGCAGGAATTCACATATTTGGGAACAACAATAGCCAGCAACCTAGATTTAGACACTGAGCTGACAAAAAAGAATAGGAAAGGCTTCTGCAGCAATGGCAAAACTCTCCAAGCGTGTGTAGAAAAATACCAAATTGACCACGACAACAAAAATCCTGCATTCTGAGCACACTTCTTTTTGACAGTGAGAGCTGGGCAACTTACATGCGTCAAGAACATAGATTAAATAGCTTCCACCTACGCTGCCTGCGACGCATAATGTGCATCTCCTGGAGGGATCGTGTCATCAACCTGGAAGTTTTGACACGGGCCAACATGCACAGCATCTATTCTCTCCTTGAACAGAGAAGACTACGCTGGTTCGGTCATGCCAGATGGAAGAATCCCTAAAGACATCCTATACGCTGAGCTTGCAGAGGGAGCAAGACCCAAGGGCCGCCCAAGACTAACCTACAGAGATGTCTGGAAGCGAGACGTGAGAGCCACGGGCATCGACCAAAGTATGTGGGAGGAGATAGCCCAAGACCGGACAAACTGTACGTGCTGGTACGAACTTCACTGAATTTTAAAGAAACGAAGCTGCGTCAGCCAAGAGAAAGAAAAAGAAAGCTGCCCTGTCAGCTAGCCCTAGGACAGATGCATGCACGAACTGTGGCAAACTCTGCCACTCCAGAATTGGTTTGATCAGTCACTCCAGATTCTGCCCCATCTCAAGACGGAACCAAAGCAAGTGACTCATCTGGGCGCATCAATTGTTTCCAAGACAGAAGGAGCCATATGTATATGTATACAGATTATAGACCTAAAACAAATATTTGTTAAGAATATATGCTGGTTTTTTTTTAAAGTGTGCCTAAAACAGAAATTTAACGATTGAATTCTGACATAATTTGGCATCGTGGTTTGTGCAAACGACAATATTATGGCCAATAGTTAGAAACTGTCCCTTCTTCCTGCATGGCCTTTGGGTCATATATGTAAAATCTTCATCTAATCTAAAAATTATAATCTGACTACAGTGACATTATAAACGTTAAGGCCTAAAAACAAATGATGCAGGACCGGATTTTGACTTGTTAAGGGCCTAAGCTATTTGAGATATGGCGGTCCCTTGTAATCAACCAAAGGCAATGTTTCCTCTGCTCTTTACGCCATCTGCCCTATAGACTTTCTTTAAAATGATTGAAAATATCAATGGAACCATTTCTGAAGGACCCCTAAAAAATGTGGGCCCTAAGCATTGGCGGACTGGCTATATGGGCAGTAAGGCAAAAGCCCGGTGGGCCGCTACCCAAATGGGCCGTTAGGGTCACTGAAAGGGTCACATAGATGCCACTATGTATTAATTTGTTAAAGGTTTTATAATATTCAATTATAAATTGGCCATCTATGCGTTTTGTTAAAAAAATCTCTATACAGTGTAATCTAACAAATGTTCAGAAATAATGTAATAGCCTACATCCGTAGAAAGTGCTACTAGATCTAGTAGGAGTCACCCTTTTAGCGATTAAAAAGCAACATAGGGCCTACACTTCCTTTCAAAACTATATAGCTCACTGTATGCATGGGTTATCACGTGTAGACGCTCCAACTTAATAGAATGATTTTGAGGACAGGTAGACCTAGAATTGGATACCCATCATGCAATTATGGGCCTGATTGTAGACCTATAGAAATACCCGGGCCGATTTTGACACACAGTCCTTCCTGACCTTAAACCAGTGATGCCCAAAATACGGCCAGCGGGCCAGATTCGGCCCGCGACGTGGTTCCATCCGGCCCACCGAAACATCGGCACAAAGTGTACACATCTCTCCTTTTCCTAACAAAAAAAAAAAAAAAGGTTGAAAAAATGAATCTTTACCTACGTTTGGGCCCTCACTTTTTCTCCGATGGATTGATACCATAACCTTAAACATTTGTGTATTTATGAAATGGGACTCTGAATGTATGCTACAATCTAACAGGAAAAGTGAACATATCTTGACTTTTTTGTTGAACATGGTAATAAGCCAACATATAATAAAACAACAAAATAAAATGACATAAAATAAATAGGCGGCATTCTTAGTTTGAGTCGCGAATAAAAGATTGTTAAACTATGTCTAGAGATTGGAGGATTGATGGGAATATTTACCAAAAAGAGACCACAAAATGAGTCGTTGGTAAAGCTACATATTACACTGTTGCTCACATTTTAAGAAGCGGAAGTAAGCTATTTTTTGAATCGTAAAAAATATAATTGTCAAATAATCTAATAATTAAGTATTAAATCTACAGGTTTTTACCAAAATAATTTCAGAACAATTTCATTTAGTTTTTGCAACTTTTCGGTCATGTGGCCCGCGAGACGAGTAATGGAAACTAAAATGGCCCGCGGGTCGAATTGGGTTGGGCATCCCTGCCCTAAACTATAGCTTGTGTCGCTAACAGGTAATCCAGCACTGCCTGCGAGATCTCTGTAACAACATTTCAAAATAAATTAAATAAATAAAAATAAATTAATTTTTACAAAGCTTTATACCAACTCACTGTGTCCTTCTGGTCAAAAGTTAGTGCACGTTATTTCTCACAACTTTGTGCCTTCACTGTACTCGTTTAGAACTTTCGAAGGAAAGAAAAATCAATGTCCAACTCAAAAGAGAAAAGAAAACTGGTGACAGGTTTGTCCAAAAGGTAAACTTAACGTACGTAAGAGTACCTCCACCTCCTCCCACCTTTTTATTTTTGTTCAGTTTCACATAAGCACGCAAGCGTTCATATGACCCAAGATCAATACAATTTAGTTCGATCGTTAACGCGGCCACGTATAAAACTTGACAGGCAAAAGTATCACAGTATTGTAGGGCCGGAGCTTGCAGTGTGCGGAGCCTGGGGGGCGTGCATACTGTTCGAGGCCTGCGGTGTACATTCGAGTGGACTTTTCTGTTGTCGAATGTTGTACGTTATGTAATGTAATCTGTACTTCCCAGAAGCGTGTGAGTAGCTCCAGACCAGTCAATCCCCTGGTAACGGCCCTGCCAGAAGCCTTCAATGACAATATGGTAGCATAAGCGTGTTGGCTGAAACCGTGCGAGTCTTCGAGACATCGATTGAATACGATCCACTCTTTAGTCCAATAATAAACTATCAAATAGAAAATGAGAACAAATGGAGGAGTCGTTAAAAGATTGTCTCGTTCCAAGACTGACGCTAGTGCTTTGTTACAGGTATTGTAGCAGATTTAATTTCGAAAAGACAAGTGGCGCAATGAATAACATAAAAAAGTAGTGCTTAGGTGTTTGTGTAAAAAAAAAAGGAGGGGGTAGGTGGGTGGAAATAACCTCATGTGTCATAAGAAGCCTCTTTCTTTGAATATGATAAGATTGTTTTATTGGTCCAAACAAATGGGAATTCAGTTATACAATAATTGTACAATTATCGCTGCTTCGCTCAAAGGCATACAACCTGTGCAAAGATATCTTTGAGGTTATACCAACATTTGTTTTCCATGTAAAATAAAATATATTTTTCAGCGGTTTTTTAAAATATAAGACTACTTCGCGGACCCCCCCCCCTCCCCCCCCCCCCCCCAAAAAAAAAAAAAAACAACAACACAGTATCTACTTGTGAAATAATTAGCTCGATCTGTTATAAATCTAGAATCTAGAGTTTTGTGTTGTTTGCTTTAATAATACAATAATCTTGATTGTGTGCGTGTAAGGGAAATTCTTAATAATAGGCCTAATACTGGTTTTAGAAAAAGATAAGTAACGACTCAATGCTAGAAGGAATTCATATACATTGTAACGTATAATTAGTGTTACCAACAATTTAGATCAAAAACACAAATACTCTTATGAAATTAAGCTACACATATAAGCATTAGCCCTAGCAATGGCACATTCTGTGTTTGTGTAACCTGGTCCTCTGATTGGATGAACATAAATTAGGTAAATTACATTATCTAGGTCATAAAGGGGCGAAATTGTACAAGTTGGATAATCAAATAGCTTCCGTAATTATGAATTCGATACCAAGAAGGATTTTAAAAAAAAAATCAATAAATAATAGATTTAGATCTAGTTTTAATCAGTCATTCGACAGTTCTTTGACAATGTCGGTAATATTTTCAAAAGAACTTTAATTGAGCGTGTACTATCAATTGTATCTAAAACCTTGTTCAAGTAGATTACTAATTCACGTTCAGCAAATTAAGCCAGTAAATCCACACTTTGGCGACCTCTTATCAACGAGTGTGTTGTCAAGCATAACAAGGCCGATATCCAACTTGTAAAATGCATAATAGACAATATGTACATAAAGGGACAACATTTAATTGATTTAATACAAAACTTTTTAATATTTCATTGATTAAACTGAGATCTAGATCTAGAATGTACGTACCTTTACACACAAGAATAATATTTACTTGTTTGGGATATCAGAATTAATAAGAAGTGACTAGAATCAGATCTCGACTAATCTCGGCTAAATCTAGATCTGTACACTAAAAATAATGTCCTCATTTGAAAATCCACAAGTCAGTTTAAATGTATAGATAGCACATTCGGAAGTTTTAACTTTTAGTTTAACTGGGAGGCAATGGAACGTATGACTAGAGCAGACGACTGAATGAACTCTATAGCGATGACCTCCCCTTTTGAAACTAATTCCTCTGTCACTGACAAAAGAAGTACTGGTACGTCTAAACTCCTTTACAAATCTTTAAATACGCTTGACGAACAACTAATGCAACCTCACGGAACGAAAGAGTTTTACCATATAAGACTTCTGCAGAATAAAAATAGAAAAACAAAACTTGTTTCCCCCCCCCCCCCTTTTCTCTCATTCTACGCTAACAAGGTTGAGTTACGTCCCCTTGTATAAGTGACGCATTCTTCGGTCATGAAAAACACACGGAGACATAGTTTATAATCGGATTTCGTCTTTGTTGTTTTGAAATGAGTTCTCGCCCTTTACCGGAATGTATTTACAAACAATTAGCTTTGTTTTGTTTTTTGTGGCTAGGCTTATCTTAATGTGTGATAAGTCTAATCATTCTATCTCATCCTTCCTACCCGGCCTCGATTTCATATATAGGACCAATTGTGTTGCTGCATTTTGTTTAAAAAAAAAACAACAACAACAAAAGATTGTCACTATCGAATTGAGAGGTGATGTTTGTTTGTTTTTACAACTAAAGTGCACGCTTTCTGAAGATAAGAAAAAAATCCGACTGCTAACCGAGGGAGAGTCGTTATGAGCAAGAAACTTTATTGCGCATCCCCCCCCCCCATTTTCCACGAACATCACTTAGAAATATAGGCTTTTAAATAAAAAAAAGTATTTAATAATAATATAATACAAATAACCTTAGAATGTATTACCTAATTCAGATTGTGGGAACGATAATTTTATTCACGGTGGGCATTTCTACTGGTCACCAAATGTCACCAGAGCCGGCCTTAGTAGTACCACATGGAGCTAATTGGCTCGTCCGCCTCTAACGCCGTAGGTCTATTTATTGTTAAAAAACATAGTACTTTACTTAGGAATTGACAATAAGGTATTTTAAAACCAAAAATATCATGTTAATTGGTATCTTATAGATGCCGGGAAAAGGATTCCGAAACATTGTGTAACAGGTCCTTGTTTGTGAGAACTGGTCTGATTTCCTAATCTGGCGTTGACAAGAGAATCTACTATCGTGGGGTCCCACTACGGTGCGGTGCCTGGAACGGATGTCCCACTCACCAGCCCCCAAGGCCACGTTTGATGCCACCGTTGACCACAGAAACACATTGGCACCTTAGAATTCTGAAAATGAAACTACAAACTAGCTGTTGATACAATGTAACATTCTGTGCTTCACACCGAAGACCTTCCATTAGCTGAACATTTTACCAACACAACTTCTATTAGCTACACCTTTTTTACTAACAGAACTACCACAATGTTTACAAAGTTTATATCAACTCACAGCGTCTTTATTTCTGTCTGGTACGAATTGTGTACACGTTATTTCTCTCACTAATAATTCTCGGATCAAACTGAAATTTGCAAAATTATTCATTACCCATGAATCAATTAAAAAAAAAACAACAACAACAAAACAATTAATTAATTAATTGTTGGTAATTAATTACTTTTATTTGATATAGAAAATGGAAATAAATCCTATTGTATTGAGAAATGTGGCGGTAAATATACAGTTGTTTCCCTTATATAAGTTTTGTTTAAACTTGTATTTAAAACGCTCCTTCATAAATGAAATGTAGTCCAAACCTCATTTAGTAACGTACAGCAGGGTAGGCCTAAATTGTAGAAGGAATGGTCCGAATTTGGGGCCAGCTTGACGACAACAAGAAGCGCATACCACACGACCAGACAAAGTGTGTCTTTTATATTTTTAATGTATTAGGTGGCGTCCATGGCTGAGAGGTAGGTAATAAAAGCTTGGAGAGGTCTTGGGTTCGATCCCAATAAAGTTAGATTTAGGCCTACCTATGGAATTTTTAGAAAGCCCCTGAGTTTACCCAACATAAATGAGTACCTGACATACGATAGGGAAGAAGTAAAGGCGGCCACTAATACAGATGAGCGTTAGTCTGCCCCAAACATAAAGATCATCTACAGATCTAGATCAGATCTAGTATCTAGAGCAGTGGTTCCCAAACTTTTTTGTCTCATAGACCTCTTGCCATGTTTTCCAGTTTTCGGTAGACCCCCTGATTTTTTTTAGGAAATTCATTAACTTCAAATTTGTTTTTCTCACAAATTCTAGGCCATATATATACAAAAAAAAAAGCCCTATTGGTTGAAAAGTTTGATAATAAAATTTCCATATTGAGCTTCAATTAAGGTTTAACATTATATCTTCTCGATTAGATAATGTTTGACTAAGTTAAATTTGGAAAATAACATTATTCATCCTGTCCAATGCATGCTACATTCATTTAATCCTCACAAGAAACACTGAGATTATGACTTCGCTTTGACAAAATTTAGGTTATCACCTTGTCGCAGCAAATTATCCACATTAAATTTATGAAAGAAGTCTGTTAAATAGACTAAGTCAGCTTCCCGCTTATTTTTTTGGTTTTAAAATTGGATCTTTAGCACCCAAGGACTCAGACAAAATAGTGTCACACTATTTAAGCCTTTCGACAACTATCAAACTTCAGTGTGAAGGAGTCATTGATCAAAAAGTAGTTATTTTTGATTTCTTGATTCATAAAAACGAAAAATTTGATAGTATAAAAATAAAATATAAAATCGGGCAAGGTTAACTAGTCCAGCTTTATTTTTTTTTAGAAGTCATTTGCAAGTAATTACATCAGAACCTTTTAGTGTCCTAACTCATCTTACCATTACACCTTTGAACTGTATTGTTGCTTAAAGGAATATTTTTCATGATATCAGATATAGGGTTGTGTAAAACAGGTTGTAAAACCTCCCCAATGGCTGGCAAAGTCTTTTTTTTTTTTTTTTTTTTTTTGCCTACAGTGTGCAGTTTTCTAGAGTTTGATAAAGTAAAATATTTTAAAATGCCCACAAACTTCTTCTCTTTTGTGGTGTTTAATCAAACTTTTTTTCTACTCTGGGTCTATTCTGAACTTGAAGTGATCCAAAGTATTTCAAATCTGAATCTATTTTATCATGTTGGCGTTGTCTCAAATGATGTTCCAGATTCAATGGTTTCATAGCGACATAACTTTAAACTTTATTGTATAAAAAGCACAAATGCATTTGCTTGTTTCACAAGGACGAAATAAATCCAAATTTCTAATAACCAACACTGCACTTTCTACAGTTCTTTTTAGACTCGGTCATGTACAATATTACTTTCATATAGACAAAATTAAGCTAGTTAAAAAAAAGATGTTAAAATTTCAAAATAAAATCATTCGACTAACATAGATGCAATTCAAATGATTAACTAAGGCACAAACCATTAATGGGAAATGAAATTTAAAGTCTCGACATGCTTAAATGAGATCCACTATCGTAGACCCCCATTTACAGGTCATAGGCCCCCAATTTATTTTTTCACTTCCGTAGACCCCCTGGAAGTCCTCGTAGACCCCTGGGGGTCTATATAGACCACTTTGGGAATCACTGATCTAGAGTCTAAGCTAGATTAGTTATAGATTTATAGTATACAGATCTAGATCGCAACGTCTGAAAAGGCCAAAGGGTACTTTTAAGTTTAATGTAATTAAATAGATCTAGATCTACTGAGATGTATAGTATATATCTATATATCTATATAAGTATATATACATATCTATATCTATATCTATATATATATATATATATCTATATATCTATATCTATATCTATATATATATATATATATATATATATATATATATATATATATATATAGATCTAGATCTTTAACTAGAATTAGAATTTAGATTTAGATCTAGATCTATATTAAAAATATTATAATATAGATCTACTAGATATCTAGACCTATAAAGCATTTCGGTAAAAAGAACATCACAACATGTCATGCGAAAAAAAGGTCAATAGACTCAATGTATCATAGTGAGAAAAAAAGATGACTTAGTAACTGGACTCTAGATCTAGATCTACTCAATTGTCTGCTACCTTAATAAGATTATAAGGCAGCCGATCAAAAATACAATTTTTAAAAACTAATGTTTACATTGAGACTACATCTAACGCCCTCTGTGTATAACTTTATGTTATGACGTATACACATTGTTATTGTATCAAAAAGTTTACAAAGATTTAAGATGTAACTAATCTATTCATAGATCGTCTAGATCTAAATCTACAAATTACCTTATTATTATTATAAAAAAAAATACTATGAAATATTTATTGCTGTTGATACAATTTATATAATCTTTGTCACTTACCTTATTCAACTATCACGATAAAATAAAATAACAACCATGTCATTGCCCTATTTAAGTCATTCAACTGAAAATAATTTCCCAATGTTGTTTACAAACATTGTTTTTTTCTTTTCAATGAGTGACGCGTGCTAGTTTTACCGGAATGAATTCGAGGCTCCTACGTAATAGAACGTGAACTATTTAAAAAAACATGGACGATATCTCCGCTGTTTCCTAAGCTAGGATAAAAATAACATGAAGTTTTTAACGTGAAAAATACAAAATTCTTTAGTATGACGTAATTTACCACCGAATAGTTAAAAGATGAACCCATCCTTGTTGGTTAAAGTTGCCTGTTAGAATAAAGTAATTGAGCTGTGAATAATAAATCGAGGTATAAACATAATAAACTGGCTGTTGAAATTAAAGTATGACTGCCTGGTCGTTTGGAATGCGCGCTGGACTGTCGTTCCGTTGTCTCGATGGTCCCGGGTTCACACCCTGCCCTCTGCCACCCCCCCCCCCCCCCCGATTGGTTTGGTATTTTAATCAACAAAAAAAAAACATTAAAAAAAAAAAGAACTTAATTTGTATATTATTAGAATCTAGATAATTCAAGCAAGAAAGACACAAAGATAAAGGCACATTCCTCATCCCATATGCTAGGACAAATTTGTACTTCTTCCCTAGTGCTATTAGAGCATGGAATGGGTTGCCTGAGCTAGCCAGGAAAACCAGTGACTTGGCAGAATTTAAGTCATTGGTTAATATGCATGACGCGTAGGACGTAATCATCTTCTTTTTTGAAGTAACGTCTGTATTTTATAAGATAAGATAAGAAGTTATAGTAACAGTTAAATTACTTGGTCTAATAGAATGCAATTTGTATATCGACTAAGAAGTAAGAAGCTAAATTAAAATGGAAATGATTATAACTCTGATGGTGATGTGGATAGCGGTAAATGGGACAAATTACTCAGGTCAGAGCTAGATGAGCAGTTAATCATGACGAGTGGCGACGGTCACTCAAGACTAGTGACGACGCATGGACGTTTCGGGAAAGATCTGTGTTGTGAACAATACCCAGGCCAGCCACTTCGGATATATTTATTGCAAAATTAAAATTGACGTTATTTTGGAACCTTGCGTTGTCAAGCTCTTTGAGTTGGTGAGAGCCTGGATAATGAGAGACGCTACAAAAGAACTCTGAATAATTTACGACTAACGTTAAGATACTGACGCCATTTCTTTCTTTCTCGTATCTAGCCCATAGTAAACGTTTGAAGCATTCTGAAGAAGATGCATACTTGGTGACACTCACTTAACGAGGACTTTGAATTATAAGTCGAGGTTGTTAAACAATTACACGAGCCCTGTGCGCTAATTAGCTGATACCGTCAAGAGATTGGGGGTGGGGATGTAGAGGCTTGTTGGTGGCGGGGGGGGGGGGGACAGGGGCTAGGAAAGACACAGACGGAATCGTTTGCCAACTATGTCACCATGACCTTCCATGTACTCAAAGTGAATGTGCTTGTCAGAAAAGGGGGGGGGGGATGGAAGAGTGGGAGCGTGTACCACGCCGATCGATACGAAAAAATCAATCGATATATGGATCTAACGTGGCCGCGGGTTAAGATACACTTGGAGGATAGTCGATACCGAATAATAGGTTCGTCAAAGAACATTTTCTAGATCAGCGCTTTTTGGAGAACTGTGTTGTTTGAAGGCGTAAACGAAGTCTCTCTCCTATGATATAATTGATTGGTCTGGAGATTCCTTAAAGCTGAGTACACATAGAAAATGCTTCTATTTGTCACATGATCAAAGTGGGTATGTTTCTGACATGTTAAAGGGTCATCAACAAGCGTTTATTAGATGTGTTAAATATTGTTATGTGTTATACTTATTAATATTGGAAAGAAGAGCTGAGGCCTAGAATAGAAATGGTTAAAGCAGTGGGATGGGGGATTAAATTATTCTTTCTACTCAAGGCATCTCAGGTCTGCCACCCAGGGCCGGACTGGGTGTCAAAATCGGCCTGGGATATTCTATACAAACCGGACCATAAATTGTACATTACATGATGGACATCCAATTCTAGGCCTACCTGTCCTCAAAATCATTATGTGAAGTTTGATAATGCATTGATAGCTGTACACATGTATACAGTGAACACTATTTCCTTATAAAGAATAAGCCTGAATAACGCCTTCTGTTGCTTTTTTAATCGTAAAGTGTGTAGGCTCTAAAAGGATGAAGCCTATTAGTAGCACTGTCTACGGATGTCAGTTATTACATTAATTTTGAAAAATGTGTTAGATTAAATAAGTGTGCCCTAGGAGAGTTTGTAAAAGATTTGTTTTAAAAACTTCACTCAGAGGGCCCCAGAGAATACTATAAAACCTTTAACAATTAAATATGTGTCATAAGTAGCATCCACACGGTCCTTATGTTATAAAATGCAGACGTGACATCAAAAAAAGAAGATGATGACTTTGGTCCTACCGGCCCATTGGGGTATCGGCCTACCGGGCATTCGCCCGAATGCCCATATAGCCAGTCCGCCCCTGCTGCCACCCAATGTGTATGAACAGTCAAATCTTCTCAGGAATTGTAAAATTTGTAAGAGACATGAGGCAGGTTGATACATAGCCCTTGAGCAGGTTGGTACAGAGACCTGAGGCAGGTTGACACATAGTCCTAGAGCAGGTTGGTACAGAGACCTGAGGCAGGTTGACACATAGTCCTAGAGCAGGTTAATACAGAGACCTGAGGCAGTTTGATACAAAGGCCAGAGGCAGGTTGTACATAGCCTATGAGCAGATTGATACAGAGACGTGACAGGTTGATACAGAGACCTTTTGGTAGGTTGATACAAAGACCTGAGGCAGGTCTATACACAGACCGGAGGCTGCATGCTATAGAGACATGAAACAGGTTGATGCAGACCTGAGGCAGGTTGATACAGAAACATTAAACAGGTTGATACATGGACATGCAGCACAGTTATACAGAGATGTGAGGTAGATTGAATCATGTCAAATAAGGAATAGTCTTAAAACAAAAGACCTGATCGTTTTTAGAACCAAAGGGTTTTTAAATCTCCCATCTATAGAGGAAGAACTAGGTCGCTCTATTTAGAGAGTTAAAAAAAAAGTTACACGAATTTCAAACAATCACTGTCACATTAGCGATTTCATTAATGGCGTGAAATACTATAAATAGCTTGCTGTTTGGTGTATCCGGTGTACAGAATAAAGGAACTGTTGCCATGTGATATTTGCTGTGCACTTTTCAGCGCTGCAGAAACAAATTTTCTAAGTTCTTTCGTTTGTAGCTTTTTTTTTTTAAATTATTTAGTTGGCAGTATTGAAGTTCAATTGAGCGTCCTAGGCATGGTTTAACTCTTTCTCTCCTAACTGACGATACCAACGTTGATTCCACCAGAATGTGGTAAATAATTACGGAGAGAAAGAGTTAACGTGAGTGTCCAAAAGTTGTCCAAAAGTATTTATGTGTTAGGAAGGGTAAATGTTTTGTTTTTACTTAAAATCTTTATTCATCATTTCCCACCCAATATGTGCAACAATGCTGTCGATGACCTGGGTGTCAAAGAGGAAGTGGGGGGGGGGGGGAGGGGAGGCGGACATACCTCTCTTCTCCTGCTTACACCCGCCCCTCTTACCCTCTATGCAGTCAAAAACAAAACGTGACAGTGTTGACCTCCTGGCCCGCGTGATTAGGTAAACATTTGAAACGTCGAGACCCACCATAATAAGCAAACAAACGGACAACATGATTGGACTTTGGACTGAGATATGAGCAGACAACAACAGCAAAGTTAACTCCCTTTTTCTCCTAACACAAGGCCACATCTACACACATACAACGCACATTTGCACAAACCATCATCTACACACACGACCGCACCTATATACACACATACATACAACATCTAAACAACTACATATACTTAATACACATTTTCATTCCCACATCACACATATGTTTGAAAATGTACGATGTTTTACATGTTTCAAATGTTCCTTCAAAGTTGAAGATAATCTGCTTTCTAGTCCAAACCGGGAGATGACAGCGGGCAGGGTATGATTCCAGGACCAGCAAAAGACCGAACGAGAGTACAGCGCGCATACCGCACGACCAAGCAGCCAGCCATTTGTACTAATTGAAGTTAAGTAAAGTAAAGTTCCCCTGGCCAACGGTCAGGGTGTCATGCGGCCAGCACAACAACCAACCGCCTTTACTTTCCCCAACTAAATTCAGGTACCTATTAGAGTTGGATGGGCGCCCTAAAAATCCGGAAATTTGGGATCCCAGTCATCACAGAGATTCGAACCCTAGTACTCTAGGTTCGGAAGCTAAGCGCTTAACCACTCAGCCACCGCGTCCCATGCTAATAGAAAGAAAAGAAACTATGATATTGACCTCAACTAGTGTCAAAAATAAAAAAAGGAAAAAAAAAAACGCTGGATTTAATGAAGACAATAACAACGTGTGTGAGTTTGATAGAATTGTGTGAGTGGATCAGACAGAATAGAGTAGTGTTTTGGTCTAAGAGAAAGAGAAGAGAGAGAGAGAGAAAAAAGGAGAGAAAAAGAGATAAAAAGAAAGAGAGAGAGAGAGAGAGTAATAAAATATATTGTCTTCAGTTGGCTGAGACAGGGTGTTTAAATAAAAGGGGGCTTGGAGGCGCCAAGAATCTCATTTAAAACACCGCAATGATAAATCATATACACATGTGGACTGCATTGTGCTCCTTAGAAATAGATACACCCATCTCACACCTTAAGTCAAATACAGTCTTGCGGCTGTTCCTTCAATTGCTTGTCAGAAGGCCAAGAAAGAAACATGAAAATAAAGCTATGAGTCATTTCTTTGAGCGATAGTCTTCTTCAATAGAGACAGTCGCCATTGTGTTCTATTTATTAAGAGATACTTTTTTAAATAGTAATTCAGGGTAGTTTTTTTTTTAGGGGGTTGCAGTGCAGATAGGTAAAGCGTTTGGATTCCAAACACAGGTGTGTCAAGACTGGGATACCGAGCTTACAATTGTTTAGGGTAAGGCAGCTCTGTTGGATACCTGACATTATTAGTGAAAGTAAGGACAGTTGGTCGTTGTGCTGGTCACTTGATACTCTGAAGCGGCTTTACATCACCTGCCCCATGGTTTGATGGTATTACGGTTACCACATGATGTGTTCGTGTGAAGTATCATTGTATACCCAATGATTTTATTAAGCCACTAATTTTAAAAAACCTTATAAAAATAAGAAATAAAACATCGCTGGGACACTATGCATAGATTATCGTTAATCATAGCTAGGTGCTTTAACTTGAATATCCATATGTCACAGCGTTGTTTGAGAGCTATTGTGACATGCGGTGGTCGAGGTTCACTTTATAGTTGAAATTATTTCGTTACTATCAAAGCTTAAGGTTCTCCGCGCACTGAATGAGATGAAATTATATTAAAGTTCATGTTATGTATGCCAGTTGAGCTTTGCTTCAAGCGCATTCTCAGTATCATCAGAATAAATACTTACACGGATACAAGTCTCAAAATTATAATTTACTTATGCTAGCATTAAAGCAACACAAAATAGGTCCAAAGTCTGATGCATTTTTTTTTCATACAATAGTTACTCGGCAATATAAAAAATATTCACTACTTTTATACCTTCTCAAAGCTACCCATTTGTTCAATCCCTCTCAACTGGGGTTATTACAATACCTCTTTTCAACTCGTACCTTCATGTAAAATAAAACCTTCTGGGTGGGCTAAAAACCTGGGTGGGCACGATCTCGAAAACGGCTCTAACGATTTTCCTAGAAGTGGATGTATATTGCTGGGAAAAATAATTACTAGCTCGTTGGCCGCACCGAGAAAACTCGAGTTTGACCGTTTTAATTTTTCAAAGTATTAAAATAAATAAATTAAAATTTGGCTAAGAGAGCAAGAAAATATTTATCTTGAACGGACTAGACGTCTTTCGGGTATTAGAGCATTCATTCAAGAGTTGAATCAATTAATGTTCAGAAACATTTTGCGCATAGTCTTCTCAATCTAGATCTAAGGGCCTATCATTGGAATAGTATTAAGTCCATTTTTTTAAAAAAATATCTAACATTCATTAGTGATACAGAGAAAACTAATCGCTCTCTAGCCTCTCTAAGTCGTATACAGGAGGTGAGGTATTGTCAGAAATTTAAAAAAAAAGTATTTAACACATTTTTTTTTTCATGTTATTTTATTTTTAGTAATGAAAATAAAGACGAATCAAATCAAATCCCGAATTCTGAAGTATAGTTGTGTGTGTGAAGGTGTGTGTGTGTGTGTGAAGGTGTGTGTGTGTATGAAGGTGTATATGTGTGAAGGTGTGTGTGTTTTGCCTTGAAGACACAGTGAAATAATGTAAACAAACTCACGTCAGGCGCGATGGTCCAGGTGGTCAGTTTTCTTGTTTCTATTGCTCCAGCTGAAATGTGTTTTTAAATTTGACAATCCAACGTTATCAAAGTCCACGCAAGCTAGATCTAGATCTATGACTTAATTTGTGACCACTTCGTTGATAGGTATGACGAAAGTTGTAAAGTCCAAGACAATGAATTAGAAATCAAAAACACAGGCTGGGATGGTGAGCGTGTTCCACAGGCCAGGCAACACTAGACGTGGAGTTGAGATGTTTACATGCGAGGTATATCCACTGCAGGCTGTGGGGGTGGAACGGAGGCTGTTTTCACGTGCACTACTATATTTAGAATGGATGCTCTGTGAGCAAGGCAGGTGACTCTAGTTCAGTCTCTCTTTCATCTGGTAAAGGAAAACATACACACACACACATCTAAAGGCAGGCAATCAAAACATGACATTCTTCACACAAAGTCACGTGGGGCAAGGTGTTTGGGATGGGAGAGGTGGGGATGTTTGTGTCTACATTTCTCTCTTTATATATATTTTTCTTTCTTTCCCCGTTACTCTCTCTGACTCCCTCTTTCTCATCCTTTTCTATTCACTCTTTCTCTCTCTTTCTCATTCTCTCTCTCTCTCTCCGTGTTCTCCCTCTTTCTTTCTCTGTTCCTTTTCTCTCGCTCTATGTCTCTCTTTTTCTCATTCTCTCGATTTGTCATTATCTTTTTCTCTCGTCTTATATTCTCTTTCTCGTCTCTCTTCCCCATTCTCTCTTTCTTGATCTATCGAGTTCTCTCATCCATCTCTTTCTCTCTAATTCTCTCTCTTTGTCTTGTTTCCATCTCTCATTTCTTGTCTTCTTTCTCAATATCTCTCTTTTTTATATGTATTACCTCTCTCTTTCTCTCTCTCTTTTTCCTTTTTCTTACCCCCCTTTCTCTTTATCTTTCATTTTTCTCTCTTTTTAAAAAAGAAAATACCACTTTAAACTCAAACCTAGCTGACGGTCTTGGTTGTCATAGAAAAAACAAATATATTTAAAAAGAGCAACACCAGAATTGAGAATATTATTACATCTATGTAAATGTTTGTTTAGAAATAAACCCGCATGCAAATAGGAACTCACACATATATAAATGGTCGTATTTATTTATTGAGTTCTCAGATAGGCTAAACTACTCGGCAGGGTTTAACAAAAGGTGTACTGACTTATTTTCGGCCGAACTTGCAACATACTGTGGAAGTGCTGGTACATCCTGTATCACAGACTGGTAACTAGATTTAGAGTTGGCACACCTAATCTTCCTTCTTACCACGGTAGCCGCTGGCTTTAACTAACAGCTAGACTCGGCAGTTTCTTTTGGTTTCTACCAAGAAAGAAAGAAAAAATAACATCGCGGTCGGTAACTCGGATAAATTACCTGAGTTTCTAACAAGGGTTATCAGCCTTGGTGTGGAAGTGTGACGTGACCTGATTCCACTGGAGTCTGCATTGTTTAGGAATGACGTCACGAAAAAGAGAAAGGAAAAATAAATGTGTGGATTAAAAAAAAGTGGTTGGGGAAAGTCTCTCAATGCTCTATTTCTAGTTTAGGCATACTGTATACTGTGTATAGGATGCAGAATGAGAGAACATTGAAAACCTGTATAAGCTGCGTATAACTTGTTTCACATCCAGGGCCGGTCCTACAGGTTGCGGAGCCCTATGCGAAACGGATTGCGTCACATTTGCGTGGGGCCTAATTTGGGTTGTGATAAGGATAATAAGTGAAAATTAAGATTTTGTATTAGAAAATAAATTGAATTTGAATATTTGAATTTCTTGTTTTGATTAAAATTCGGCTTATTATTACATTTTTATTAAATGAAAGTTGACAAAGCCGTTTTTGTTTTAAATCGCGAGTATGATTGGCGTTTCCCATTTTGAATGACACCCTGAAATGACAAATGTGTCCATTTCAGGATATTTGCCTCAGCTTTCAGAAGATTTTAATAATTTCAGGAGATTTTCATGACTTCTTATATTTTTTAATTTAAGGAGAATTCCTCGAACCCTTTAATAATAAGTTAAAATAATTTCATTTAACAATTTACACCTAGAATTCGCATTGCGCGGGGCCTATGAAGGTGCGGGGCCCACTGCGGCTGCAAAGGTTGCAGTGGCCTAAGACCGGCCCTGTTCACATCTGTACAGATTAATAAATAAAACTGCCTCTTAATATGACCATTAAAAACAACAAACCCTGTAATTTCAAAGTTCTGTTTTAATATTATAGATTTTAAAATTTTCAATACAAATCTATTTGAAGTGAAGTTTATTAATTTATTGGGATCTAGATCTTATATAAACTTTTATTAAATACCAAATCATAGGCTGTCCGATTCAATTAAACAGGGGACACTATCCAGTGACGATTGTATGGACAATGAATATACTTTGTAGCTTCCCCTTTAGCGAACTATTCCTAAGGCTATTCTTATTATCAACCCATCTCACCTCTCTAAAGCTTAAATCGACCTGCACTCCTTTTTAGTAGGAGAAACTATAGACTCACGGGAGAGTGAAATTCTGAGGCTGAGAATACAGGAATACTTTCGGCGTCAGTGCTCTGCCACATAGCCAAACCCAGCTTACAGAGGTTCTCAAACTTTTTTGACCCGTGTACCCAATTTTACTATCAAAACTTGCAAACGGACCCCCTAGGTAAAAAAAAAAAAAGTTATATAAATGCATAGTACAATAGGCGAAAATAAAAGAATAATAATGAAAAAATAAATAAATGAAATAAAACCAATCCTAAAGGAGTGTCCATTAAAATAATAATTTTGCTTAAAATAAGAATTAAAAAAACAAAATGAATGACTTGGATGAGATTTGATGAAAGTATTTCTGTCCAGCTCAAGGTTTGTAAGTAGCAAACGCAAATTTCTAGTCGGTCTCTTTGATTTGGGATGAAGTTCATTTCAACACTGCGTCACGTTCTACCAAAACAGGAAGTCGGAAAAGCGGCCAACAACTTCTCTATAACGGCCTCTAATGCAGGACATACAATTGGAACCAGTTTCTGTGGCAAGAATTCGTGGTCTCCTTTTTCAAACCTTGGTTTCAATGTCTCGTGTGTGGATATTTCATTAAGCTTCTCCTACATTACCTTGGATTCATGTGTGATTGGGACCTGAGTTTCTTCACGCGCAAAAGCGTTCAATACCCAGCCGGGAATATTTAAGTGAAGAATGCCTTCAAATCTCTGATTTAGGTCGTCACAGAATAGTTTGTACTAGACAATATCAATCAGTAGTGCGAGGCGAGTTGATCGTTATGAAAATTATCCGATCGAATAAACTGGCTTTTAGCGAAGAAATTATTTTAATTGCATACAATTTCCCTCTTCTGTTGATCCCCTCCGGTCGTCTTGCGGACGGGTATATTGTTGATTGTAGTCCGCGAACCACAGTTTGAGAACCACTGTAATAATTCAAGTAGAGCAATGATAATAATAAATATGGAGGTTGAAAAGTGTGTTTAAGTGCCTTAAAATAACTGTCGAATTGCTGTTACAGAATTTAAAGAGGAACAGAAGAGTCTAGGAGCATCGTTCCAGAAGCATTTGCAGACTTGGTGATGCTGCCAGACTCCAAGGACATTTTGAGAGTTGTTGGGTTGTTCTGTCCGAAGATAATCATTTGGTCTTTGTGTCCACTACTATGACCTCCGTCAGTCGCCAAGGCTATTAATAATCTCAAAGAAATGAGTTGAAAAACCTAGTCATCACCTGTAATCGAAACAATGTCTATCACACAGCAGTTCCCCAATTTTCCATGCAACTAATGTCCAAAGCAACCGGAAGTGCCAATGCAGTTTGAGATCAGCGGCATCGCTGATTCTGCCAGGGTGTAGCATTGTGTGCTGCAGGCTGCCTTAGGATCATCGGCTTCTGATTTTTCCTCAGGGTTGACTCTTGAAGCCTTTCCTATGTTTAGGTGTACCCTAAAGACATCAGAATCTTGGAGTATCATTCTACTACCTACAACAATATACCCATCTAAAATATTGATCTTCTTTTTGTCTCAGAAGTAAAAGCTTTCTCTAAAGACAAAAAAAACAAAACATTTAAGATGTGGTTTAGTTGTAGAGCGTAGCTTACCAAGCAGTATGTCACTTAATCCAATCCTCGTATGTGTGTGTGTGTGTGGGGGGGAATTAAATGACGTACTTGGGTTGAGATTTGTTGAGGTAAGTTGCATCAATGTTTTATTGCGTTGTAAACATCACCCTGTTGACCACTGTTAATAAATTCGTTCATTTTTTATAACATATTTTGACATCCAGTCGTTGGTTTGTAGCTCCAAACATCTAGAAGCTTATTATATTCTAAATGTAGAGCTTGAAATAAATTTGAACAAGCAACTAAATGATAACTTTTATTTATAAATAAACACAACTTTGAACTTCAATAAAGATTGACATAGAAGCTTAAGTTTAACTTACTACTTTAAACAAGATATAATTCACTAAACTTTGAATTTCAATATAGATGAATGTCGAAGCTCAAGTTTAACTTGCTACTTTAAACAAGATATAATTAACTAAACTTTGAACTTCAATATAAATGGATTTAGAAGCTCAAGCTTAACATGCTACTTAAAACAAGATATAATTCACTAAACTTTGAACTTTAATATAGATGGATTTAGAAGCTCAAGCTTAACATGCTACTTAAAACAAGATATAATTATGTAAACTTTGAACTTAAATATAGATGGATTTAGAAGCTCAAGCTTAACATGCTACTTAAAACAAGATATTATTAAGTAAACTTTGAACTTTAATATAGATGGATTTAGAAGCTCAAGCTTAACATGCTACTTACAACAAGATATAATTAAGTAAACTTTGAACTTTAATATAGATGGGTTTAGAAGCTCAAGTTTAACTTGCTACTTAAAACAAGATATAATTAAGTAAACTTTGAACTTTAATATAGATGGATTTAGAAGCTCAAGTTTAACTTGCTACTTAAAACAAGATATAATTAAGTAAACTTTGAACTTTAATATAGATGGATTTAGAAGCTCAAGTTTAACTTGCTACTTAAAACAAGATCTTCATTAAAACTTTACGTTCTTTCGGTAACTTGTCTCTTGCTTGTTATCTCCCTTCTTCAACTTTCACGCCAGTATTTTTAAACAACGATAGACTACCCCTTGGTTTCATCAGAATCTATTCAGCCTACACAACCAAACTACCCCAACCCCACACACACACCTTTTATCGTGGTTACATCAGAAACACGCATACACACATACTCAATAACCATCACACAAACACACGAACTATAATAGAATTTTATCGACATATTCGCAACTATAGATGCTGCATTGTACAACGAATGTAAAGAATAGATACATCTTCTCGATGCGAAATAAAACAAAATGTGCAGCTCCGAAAGTCTGGACATACTATCGACCAAACGAAGGGATAACGGAAACATTTGACCTTTGGCCATTGCGTGTAGAGAGAACTTATGGACAGAAGTCCACAATAGACCTGTTTTTACCATGTTTATATCAACTCCTGTCTGTCTCTCAACCTGTCTGACTGGCAAAAAGTTTCTACACGTCATTTTTCCCACACCCATTCTCGGATGAAGTTGAAACTTTACACAATTATTTGCTGTACCTAAAAAAAATACGAATCGATCAACTTTGGTGTGCATGACTACAGTTGATGACAATACATGAATCAATACACAATTATGTTTTAATTAGAAAAAAGCTTATTCATGCAGTATTGCAGTGATTTTGCGGTACTTCTCCTTTGATGACTTTTGTTTAAAAAAATATTTTGCTTGTTGAAGCTTAGATTTATATGAGTTTCAGACGTAGAGCCTGATTGATAAATGAAGCAAATGTAATTAACAATGAACTCAGAATTGTTCACTCGTGGCCAGGACAGAACTAGTCAGAATATAATCATCTCATTGTTTGTTGACCTAATGTGTCAGATCTAAGCATTACAATTAAACACCACTATTGATTTCATCTGACCATAATGCCGTACGATTTGTCCCGGTAGTTTCCCCTTATCAGTCATTTGTTATCTTCTGTTTGCCTGGCCGGCCAATAGAGCCATTTTTTTTTCTTTCCTTTTATGGCACCGCGCGCTCTGGGCTCATTCCCATTATTTCATTCACTGAATTTGTTGAACAGTTGGAAATGAGTGATCATATAAAACATCGATGGTATTAATTAATTTATTAAACATGAATGATATTATGGAATATATCATCTGTTGTGTTTATATTAATTTCCTTTTCTACCTTTGTCAGAAAAAAAAACCCATAGGCCCTACTACTTGTCTCATTTAAATACATAGGGTCCTAGGGTCAAACGTAACAAGACATAGAGGATCAATAAACGATAAAAAGTTGTTTTAAGTTTGGCATCCGCTGTCATGAGCAAACTGTGGAAAACCTCGAAGAGTAACATCAGCTTCCCAGTAAAACTAAAACTGTATTCTTCTGTAGTGGTCAGCATACAATTATGTAGTTGTGAAGGTTGGACACTGAATACTGAGTCTGAAAGAAGAAGCTTTTGAGAGTAAATGCTACAGAAAAATGCTGGTTGTCAGATACCAAGAAAAGAAGACAAATAAGTTTGTATTTTTACAAGTCAAAATTCTGGCTGGCAAAAACCCAAAACACGATGAATAGACGAAAGCCGAGCTGGTTTGTCCATATAGAAAGACATGACTTAAGGTATATAGAAGGGAGCACGAGGAAAGGGTCGTCCAAAGAAAAGCTGAGCTGGATAATACAAAAGAATGGACTGGCCTCTCTCTTGATATCCCGCTAAGAACAGTTGCTGACCGGGAAAAATGGAGGAATTTGGTTACGCAAACTGTCATAGAACCCCTTCGACGAAAGTTAAGGGACAGATGAGATGACACACCAAACAACAGAAAATAATATTCTGGATCCTCCTTTGGAAAAGATAAAGTCTAACCCCCCCCCCCCCGAGTCCTGCATAGTTCTCACCAACTAAACCTTAGTTTCGCACTTAGCGCTGTCTCCATGGAACCTCATACTTAATCTTGACACTATCAGAAATTCGAAGAGATTGAAATGAGTGATTCAGACTAAGCTGTTGATTTCTCTAAGAATCAAGATCCTACTCATAGGCAATTTATCTCACGCGATAGCAATCTTTTTTTTTTTTTGTGTGTGTATAAAATTAGACGAAGTTCCATAGTATAGATACAAAACAGACCATAGCACAGTATATGTATGTATCTATAGCCACTGGAGGATCCGGAAGGGTGGGGAGGAGAAAAGCGATATCTCTATCTATACCTCTATCTCTTTCTCTCTCTATCTATCAATTTATGTGTGTGTGTACATAGGGTTAAGGTTTACGAAGGGTTAGGGTTTAGAGCCCCCCCCTCCCTTTTTCAGAAGTTATGGATCCACTAAAGCCTTGAGCTCTTAGAGTTAACGCGTCACATTTGAGCTCTAATAAAGCCTCTACCGGTACGGCAGTACTTTAGGGGTACCACAATAGTAACAATTAGTTTTTAATCTATATTGGAACAGCTAATTTTTTTTAGTAAGAAGTTCTCCAGATATAGTAATCTTTCAAATCTCCCCCTTCGTTATCGAAGATATGCTTTAATCTAATATCCAACTACCATTTACCACCAGCTACGTCCGTTGATTTGTTATCAGGCTATATCTTCTGCAATGTAAAAGTCTTGGCACTGATCTGATCACTGACTGATAATAAATAATTCTCCCACTTGTCGTAGACGAAAACATATGACAATTTAAGGTGTTAACACTTACATTGGATCTAGGACAACAAATATATTTTCATAATCGAAACCGTAATGTTTTATTTAAATAGCACTCAGCTAGCTCAGTCGATTAGACTTGTTTTATAAGCGTCAAGGGTTCAGGTCCTTAATTGGTGGTAACTTTTTTTAAAATTAGTTGTACTATTTTTAAATGGCATTTTTCTCTCAATTTAATTTCTATTAAAAATTAAAACCGAATTTATAACCTCAAGCCTAAGTTGACTTTTAAAAACTGATTTTAAAAAAAAAATGTGTACTGTTTGGAAGCATTAGAGAGTCTTTCAAATATTTCGATAATAAAGTAGAAAAATACTCAGGCGTATGGTGTGTGTGTGTGTGTGTGTGTGTGTGTGTGTTGGGAGAGATAAGTGATACTCTTAATCGAATTCAAGGGCAGAAAAGTATGTTTCGGAGAGGTAGCGTTATTAAAGCGAGCCGTGCCAATTAGATGTAACATATACTAAAAGTCAAGTGTTTTAAGGGGCGGGACGAAAAGGTTGGGAAGAGAAAAGAGATGTAGAATTCACAGGCCGGAAAAGAGGGTGTTGAGAAGTGCGATTTAAGGAGGGCCGTTCCAATCAAACGTAACATATAATAGAATACACTGGCCAAAAAAAAGTAATAAAAAAAGGGGGGGGGGTAAGTGCTGGCAGTTTTATTGAAAGTGCAAAAAAAAAAAATATATGAATTGGGGTACGAACTTAGTATTATGTGGGTATTTACAAGGTGTAATAGGAAAAACTTGTCTATGCCAATAAGTACCAGAGAGTATATTGAATATTATAATGTAACATTTGAGCTGCTAATGTGACTATTTTAATGTTACCCTTCTATTGTCGACACCTAGACAGAAGTTGGCGTTACTTACTAGTTACTTCCTAGCTAGAAATGTATATAACTCCTCATTTGTTTTTTAGGTTACCACTGTGCTGCTCATGGGACCAGTACGCATCTCTGTCTAGACATTTGACGATTCTAGCTGACCTCTAAGATCTCTCGGCTTCTTCTGGAGGAGACCGGTTGTCCCTGGGTATTAACGAGAACCAATTATCCCCAAAGTAGATCAGAGGAAAACCTCTTCTGCGTACGTCAATGTAAAATAAAGGATCATACTCTATTCGATCTAATTTGTCCTGCTGTTTATATCGGATAGATCTGTGAGTAGGCCTACCACAGGGGGGGGATCATTTCTTCTGAAATATGTAAAATAGTGGTCTACTGGACGGCTCCATTGTTCATTTTGGTGTTTGCACTGGAAACTGGACGTACGGTGGCTGAGCGGTAAAGCGCTTGGCTTCCGAACCGGGGTCCGGGGGTTCGAAACCTGATGAAGGCTGGGGTTTTTAATTTCGGTATCTTCGGGCGCCTCTGATGGGTACCTGACATTAGTTGGGGAAAAGTAAAGGCAGCTGGTCGTTGTGCTGGCCACATGACAACCTCGTTAAACGTAGGCCACAGAAACAGCTGACCTTTACATCATCTGCCCTATAGACCACAAGGTCTGAAAGGGGAACTACTGGAAACTTCCGTACTGGTGCTGAAGAGAAGCCCTCACCCACAGACTGATGATGACTAATGCCCACGGTCGTGTTTTCACTGGAAAAGTTCAAAGCGGTGCAGAAAAAAAAGCCTTATTCACAATAAGTTTGATGAGGACTCAGTGATTTTCAAGAACATTGACTCTTTTGATTGCTCTAGTATTAAATATACATTTTTTAAAATATTAAAACATTTGTAATTCTTAAATTAACTCTGATCTGGAAGGTAGTATACACACCGTCCATAAAAACATTGTGTTTTATGTGTCGCAAAAATGTTGGTCTTCAATAATAACTAAACACATTGACTCTCCAGTGGCGTAGCTAGGAATTTGACATCACTTGGGGGCGCGGATCTTGAACTCTTTGTGGGCCCCTGCATTTTGCGTAATATGCAGTGGCGTAGCTACCAATGTGCGGGTGGTGCGGGCCGCACAGGGCACCAAGTGGAGAGGGGCACCAAAATTCCCCCAGTGTGTATTAATTTCCTATTTCCCTGAGCGTTTCAGTAAAAACGACTAATTGTATGGACACGAACAAACATAAACAGTATTTTAAACATGAACTAACGATTAATAAACTAGTCATGTCGCTATTTTGTTTCATCTCCTTGACTATTTCTTCAATACAATGTAAGCTATAGAACAGTTTAAATCTAATTTACAAGATTTATTTCGGACACACGGTACATGTTGTTACTACACTGATCAATGCTCTGTAATACAAAAAAGAAGAATAAGATAGGCCAATTTTTTTTTACTTTATTGTTTAGTCCATTAGTTTAATCTAGATATAGAGTCTAGAGGGTGAAAATCTGTTACATATTGCGCATGCTGTTATTGTGTATGAAATAACTGAACAATTAAAATCAACAAAGAAAGATGAGACGGTTATCATTGAATCCAGAAAAAAATGATGAGACCGACATCCTGAATGATGAAAAAGAATACCGCAGGTTCTAGAGACTAAAGGACAGCACACAAGCATGTCTTTAGTAAACTCCTCAAAAATTCATACTGAAGAAGCTGAACCATCTGACAGTGTAAACAATACAGAAAGCAGGATAATAAACTCTAGACAGAACGACATTGGAGATTGGCCTGATGTCATAAAAGATAATATTCGCATACACCTTGCCACTCAAGGATCTGAAACAGTTCAGCGTATGGACAGTCAATTCAGAGAGGCGCATAGACATCAAGAATCAGCAAAAGGAAAGGCTAGAAAGCTTCCAAAGGCTTAGTTTTTCCGGCAAATGTCAAACGGCGAGAAAGTTCTTAGAAAGTGGATGTGTTATTCGCCAAAAAAAGAATCCTTATTTTGCTTCCCCTGCATACTCTTCTCAACAAGATCAAGTACCAAATCTTCATTTAAATCTAAAGATGGATTCAATGATTGGTGGAGGTTATCCCCGAAAATAGAAAAACATGAGACCAGCAGAGCTCACATTCAGTCATCGCTTGCATGGGGGGAGCTTGAAGTTAGCCTGAGAGTAGGGAACAGTATTGAC
Organism: Biomphalaria glabrata; assembly: GCF_947242115.1. Lineage (NCBI taxonomy): Eukaryota > Metazoa > Mollusca > Gastropoda > Planorbidae > Biomphalaria > Biomphalaria glabrata. Next base: position 43,473,400 of record NC_074716.1, on the reverse strand, counting down.
AACAAGGCCCAAGAATTGATTATACAAGAGACGAAAACCTGGAGAGACTACCTGAAGAGAATCTTGGACATCATTCGTTTTCTCTCAAAGCAAAATCTGGCACTTCGTGGGCATCGCGAGCGAGCAGAAGAAGTGTTGGAAGGGCAAAATCAAGGCAATTTCTTGGAGTTAGTAAAATTACTATCAAAGTACGATCCACTCTTGAGGGAGCATGTGCTTCGAACTAAGCTTTGTTCCAGACCGAATGCATACATGTCTCCACAAATACAAAATAAATTTATTACAATATTGGAGAATCACGTTAAAAACAAATCATACAGCAAGTAAAACAAACCAAATATTTCTCTATTATTTCTGACAGTACACCTGACATCTTAAAGCTGGATCAAACTTCCGAAATAAATTTTACGGTACGTTGTCATGGATAATGACGGGGTGCAAGTTCGTGAGTCTTTTATTGATTTCATCGACACAAAGGACAAGCATGTTGCTGAAATCGCTGAGATTATTCTAGAGAAAGCGTTCGAATGGCTTAGACATAATGGACTGCAGGGGTCAAGGCTATGATAATGCTGTGGTCATGAAAGGTCAAAACTACGGTGTCCAAAAACGTATTCTAGAAGTCAATCCTAAAGCACTATTCATTGCCTGCTCAAACCATTCTCTTAATTTAGCAGGAATTCGAGCTGCTGAAGCTGAAGTCAATTCGGTAACATTTTTTGGTACACTGGACCGTTTACACGCCTTTTTCTCAACTTCAACACACCGCTGGGATATCCTCATCAAAATAACCGGAACTAGCCTTAAACGTTTAGTTGAGACCCGCTGGAGCGCCAGAGGAGAAGCCGTCTAGATGATTAGGGATAAATTTTCTAAAATTATAGAAACTCTGGAGACATTAACTAGCAGAGATGAAAATTCATCGGCTAGATCTAAAGCAGGTGGATTATTGGTTTCTATTCAGTCTTTTAATTTTCTCACCTATCTTAGATTTTGGGCTCCTGTATTAACTGAAAGAAGAGCTACGAAGGGAAATTTATTCTACCTTGGACAGGTTTGTTCAAGAAATAATCACCCGATTCGAGCAACTTCATAATGTAGCAGATAGATATGAATTTGTGTCGCCTTCCCAGCAATTAAATCCTCAGGTCGAAATCAATCTCGAAGTACTCCTAGTGACATTGATAAAAACGAATTTCTGCTGGAGCGAAAGAGGCTTCAACGGTTTGTCACAGTTTCATCAGAAGCCTCCAAATTTCCAAAACAAAGACCTGTTGAGCTCTTGAATTTCATAAAAAATATCAGCTAGATGATTCAGTCCCGAATATCGTCATCATGATTCGCATATTTTTTACTATTGCGGTAAGCGTCTCTACATGCGAGAGAAGTTTTTCCAAACTTAAACTGATCAAGAATTACTTGCGATCAACGATGACAAATTTACGACTCACTAATTTGGCCATTTTGTCCATTGAACAAGAGCTGGTGGAAAAAATTGATTTCGATAAAATTACTGATACTTTTGCCAGCAAGAAAGCGCGTAAAACTCACTTGTAGTATGTTTAAGTAAAAGTGATGTTTTGAATTAACAGTATTTGATTAATGAATACATATTATTTTTAACAAAAAAGTAAGGTTTTGCAATGTTATTATTTAGTTATCTTTTTTTTTTTGGGGTGGGGGCATCAAGACGAGGTACCGCACCAGGCATCATATACTCTAGCTACGCCACTGGTAATATGTAATATATAATGTAAAATAATAACAACGCTCATTTGGGGTACCCCTTCAAGTGGGGGCCCGGGGGGATTCTCCAATTCTCTCCCCCCTCCCCCTAGCTACGCCTCTGCGACTCTCATTAAAACCCAGGTTCATGCATTTTGTTCGTGTGGGTTGTAAGTACATGAGTGATGGAGGAGAAGTCACGTGACAGCAGCACGAAACCATCAAATGAGCATGAACTATATGAAATGTTGACTTGACCTGTTGTGAAACCATCTAATTAATGTTTTATAGCTGTTGTGAAACCATCTAATTAATTTACCACAGCCGTTGTGAAACCATCTAGTTAATTTTTTATAAATCTAGACTAACAATAAATTAATTTGTGCAATTGGAAATATTTTCTTAACTGTTTTTGCTTAGCTTCACTTTTATGCTTATAAAAATAATTAGTGCGCTATGATCCAATCACTTTTGTGGACCAGTTGGAGAAGGAAGTATCTGGAAGGTTTCCGTACTGCCTTTTCAAAAGCAATTTTTTTTTAAAGTATTTGAGTCTGGATTTTAGGTCTCTAGTCTCCATGATGGGAGGTTTCCGTACTGCCTTTAAAATTTTTTTTTTTTTTTTTTTGTTGCTCGAGCCTGGATTCGAACTCGAGGTCTCTAGTCTCCATGACTGAAACAGTACACGTTAGCCACTGAGGTCTCCAAGTACTTTTAAAAGTTGTAGGTTTTATAGTTTCAATTTCAAAGTTTCGATCCTGGATTCGAACTCGAGGTCTCTAGTCTCCATGACTGAAACAGTAAACGTTAGCCACTGAGGTCTTCAAGTACTTTAAATTTTTTTAGGTTTTATAGTTTCAATTTCAAAGTTTCCACTCAGCTTAGTATATTTTATGTATAAAACAAAGTTAATTAATTGCGACTAATTGATTAATTGATACGTTTATTTTTTTTGTATTGATTGTCTGTTGTCATCGAGAATGGGAAATGGCAGACATAACGTGCAAAAGATTCCACCCAGACAGACAAACAGACGGAGAGAGTTAATATAAGCTTTTTAAAAAAAAAATTACCAACGTTTGAATACATCGCTAGATCGTTCTGCTGCCTAGTGTCAGATTTCATGTCGGTGACCTTTCCGAGTGCTCTTTGTTTGTCGCGGTGTCATGTCATCCACTGCTTGTCATTTTGGATGACATCAACACTGACAGTCCGAGCGGAATGCAGGACGTGTCATGCCATCACACACACACACAAAATCCATCCATTCCTCTCCCACCCCCTCCTGACGAACACGCGCACACAAAATAGGTGAATCAACTGACCAGGCCTTACATTGCCAGGTCAGCATGTAGTCTCGCCTCACCTTCCCCCTTTCCAAACCCCCTCTGTCTCTCTTGTTTGTGCAAATTTGACGAATTGATTTCCTCTCCCATGGCGGTAATGACCAATCGATACTTAAATCGGCTATTGCAGAAGATACAAATCATTCTGTCAACATTGATCCTTTCCTCCTCTCCCCCAACCACACCTCATTCCCTATCCCCCCTCCCCATCTATTTAATCGTTCCATCCTTCACCCACCCCTATCTCATTGTTGTCAGTGATGGCTGCAGAAGGCTCGGTACACCGCCCTGAGCTCACGTCTCAAACGCTTAATACAGGGGTTCTCAATCTTTAGCACCTGCCAGGAGTCTATTCGTAGTCAGAGATGAAATTGTTCCGGAGAAAGAAAGAGTCTATTGAGCTCTTTAAATAGCGGTAAAACAAACTGAAATCTGAATTTAGAGTAGCAGTCGTAAACCGATTTGTCCTCTTTTATTTTCAATAATATTAATAATATTTTGCGATACATGGGTTTTCTAGACTATATACAACAATTATTCACATTAGGATTAGATTTTATGCCATTAGCAAAAGCACAGTTTTTTTTTATGCTTATGAACGAAGATACTGTTGGGGGTCGCCGCATTGTTGTGAATAGTAAAAAAGAGGTCGCTGAGCTAAAAAAAAGTTTGAGAACTGCTGGACTTTAATAGCTTATACTTTTTTTTTGTACGTGACTGCAGTGCACAAGAATTAGTGTACAATGTGCAGCATTAAAAACCACACTCCAAGGGGGAGTCACTCGTGGATGAAAACATATGTTGGACTTTAATGAACTTTATCCCAAAGTGTTAATTAAACAATCACAACGGCGTGTACAAGATTACAATTTAATAGAAGTAAATGTATTAATGGAACTGGATATAGAGCTCGCTCTTGGCTAGTCCCGGGGTTCGAACCCTGCCGCTATCCCCCGCCGTCCTTCAGGAGTTTTGGGGATGGGATGTAACTACCTTCAATTCTGAAGGAACATGTAAGCCGAAACAAACAGCTGGTTATGCCTAGACTAAAACTAGGGTAGACAGTGCAGACACACACAATAAAAACAAGCAGAATATTTAAAAAATCCTTTAAAAAAAAACAAAGCTTATTTGAGGGAAAGAGCTCCGCACTGACTACTTTATCTATTAAGAATGCAGACGTACTCGACCTTTTTTTATATCAAACATAATAATTAATTACCAGGATTATGGTTTAGTATTTACCATATACAAACGTAACCTTACTTTTTATTTATTTTGTATCCATAAGGGTCTCTAAATTTACTGATCTTAGAAAAGGTGTTACTCTAATCAAATTTGGATATTGTTTTTAGGAATCTCACTGCTCTATTTTGTGTCACAGGTTTCGGGCCTGTGTAGTGTGACGTGGAAACGAGCTATGGTCTAAACTGACCACAGGTTGCGACGTCGCAGGTCAGTGTTGAGGCCTTTTATGACGATTGGTCTCGGTGTGATACAGTGGGATTTTGGGCGAGACCAATCGTCATAGAAGGCCTAAACTCTGACCAGTGGCGTAGTCATGAATTTTCCCTAATTTGGAGGCCCGGGGGGACGTGAACTCTTAGGAGGCCCCTGCAATTTGCGTAATATTTAATGTATAAAACACTCATTTGGGGCCCCCCTCAAGTGGGAGTCCGGGGGGATTTTTAAATTCTCCCACCTCCTCCCCTCACCCTAGCTACGCCACTGACTCTGACCTGCAACATCGTAACCTGAAGGCGGAGTAGACCAGTAGCTCTTTGCCACGTCCCAGGTCTGTACGAAGTTCTCAAAATTATTTTTACACCGGGACCCCTTTAGATAGTCAAAGTTTGCCCACGGACCCAATTGGGAAAAAGCTACTTCAATGCATGGAATATAAATTAAAAATGTAAAAGAAGAAAACATTTAGACGAAGGAGTGTTTATTGAAATTGCGACTTTTTGTTTAAATTTTTTTATTATTATTATTGCAGCTTTTATATAGCGCTACTTTCATTTGTGGACCAGTTGGGGGGGGGGGTATCTAGGAGAAGGTTTTTCCGTGCTGCCTTTAGGCGCTCAGTAAACACAACTCTACCCGAGTCGGGTGTTGAACCTCGAGCCCCCTTAAGCCAAGCCAAGTTCAAGCGTACTTAGCCTCTCCACCATGACTTGGATAAACGGGATGAGATTTGATGAAAGTATTTAGGTTACGTCCAGCTCAATGTCTGTAAATAGCAAACCGCAAATCTCCTTCTCTAGTCGGTTTCTTGTATTTGCTGAGGCTCATCACGGCCCTGAATCCTCGTTGTACAGAAGCTGGGAAAGCTCGTCTTTTCTTTTTGTTTCCAAATTCTTATTTAGAAATTGAAAAGTTCTCTAATTGTCTGGCGCCGAAAACCAATTCTCTCCCCTTACATTACCTATGCTATAATTTCTGTTTTCTTTAGTGCCAATATTTGTTGACGATTTCATATTTATGATTGTTTTAATACTTTACTTAGCCTATCTAGTTATCTTTCCCTTTTTTTTTTTCTTAAATCTATAATGGCACTAAAAGAATCTCTTGCCTGGGAAATATAAAATTATTTTAACAAACTGAAGAAACTTCTAGACTTCTTTTTTTCCTGTCTCTTTTATTGAATTTCTTCTAAACATCAATTCAATAATTCATACAACAGCATAAGGGCTTATTTGAAATATATTCACACACAACCGCTGACTTAATAAATTCACAACGGAATAGCACATATAAATATATTGATAAAACTGAACCACTGAGCTTTATTATCTTCTTAACCTAAACTTCACATTCACTTATAATTAACTTCAAATGACAACCTTGTGGTGTGTACCACGTGACATGCACGTGTCTGACGTCAGTGTTTTGTTTACAAACAAAATTCTAATAAATCTCAAACAGAGATGGAGCTGAAAATATTTTCTGTCAAAATCGAATATCTTAAATGAAACGGACATTAAGTGGACAAAAAGAAAACACAAAGATTCGAACTCCAAAACCTTAAATGTCAATAACTCATTAGATTAACCAGTGATTCCCAAACTACGGCCCTGTGGCCACATACTGCCCTTAACGTGGTGCTATCCGGCCCTCAAAACATCTTCTGCAGTGAATTTTAAAGCCCCAAAAGGAACGGATCTATTGTGCTGGGCGAGTTTTTTGCTATGTTAATTCAACCAATAATATATGTGTCAGAAACATAGCCCCCAGGTCCAAATAGGTTGGGCACCCACTGCCTAGGACCAACTTTATCAATCAGTTTTAGATATTTTAAAAAGTATATCGATCTGTATGAATACTTATTATACACTGCAAGCCGACCAGACTAGGGGAGGGGGGAAAAGATGTAAATTCAAGAGGTAATAATTTAATCCTCCATTCAGACTGACTAACTTCGGGCCATCTGTTACTTGCCAGTCACTCAGGCCGACACATAAGCACGCAGGACAAGACACGTCCATACACAAGACTCAATAAAAGAAAGCAAACTCTGAGCGTTCGAAATTGTAAATCAAAACATTGAGATGTGTAGACATGTGTGCTAAGTCAAATAAAAGCAATTTAATTTTATACAAGTAACTTCAACGAAAAAAAAAGATAACCAACAGTATTCCAAAACAGCTATTTTCATGTTTAATCATCAATGATTGAGCTATGATATTATAATTTCCAATTGTGGATTTTTATTGTTTAATTCCGATTGTAGATCTTTAACGTTTAATTCAGATTGTGGATTTTAGAGACTACTTCAGATTGTGGATTTAAACGTCTAATAGAGATTGTGGAATTTTAACGTCTAATTCAGATCGTGGATTTTATTGTTCACTAATTCAGATCGTGGATTTCAATGTTTACTAATTCAGATCGTGGATTTTATTGTTCCCTATTTCAGATCGTGGATTTTATTGTTCCCTAATTCAGATCGTGTATTTTATTGTTCCCTAATTCAGATAGTGTATTTTATTGTTCCCTAATTCAGATCGTGTATTTTATTGTTCCCTAATTCAGATCGTGGATTTTATTGTTCACTAATTCAGATCGTGGATTTTATTGTTCCCTAATTCAGATCGTGGATTTTTCTGTTCACTAATTCAGATCGTGGATTTTACTGTTCACTAATTCAGATCGTGGATTTTACTGTTCACTAATTCAGATCGTGGATTTTATTGTTTACTAATTCAGATCGTGGATTTTACTGTTCACTAATTCAGATCATGGATTTAAACGTCTCTACTACGGCATGTGAATGTTAACTACATATTTTGGATTTGCACAAGTACAGAGACTATTGATTTTACCTGCTCAGATGCAACATTGAAATTTTAAAAGAGAGTGGATTTTAACTACGACTACAATATGGTCTAGAACTGATATCTAGATTTAGATGTACTGGAAATTCTGTGACTCGCTTTGAAACGTCAGGTAAGAAAAAATAAGTCATTTTAAAGCTGGCATCTTTCTTGAATCAATGTAGATCTATCTCACGCGGTGATTCTGTAGTGACATAACTCCAAGACTCTAGATCTTTTATTTTACTACTTTTGTTTCTGTATCAGTTGATTGGTAAATGTAAATAATACATACAGCCGTTATTTTAACATTAATACCAATGTTTAGTCTTCACTAATTAAAATATCGTCAAGTCCGCATTGCGTTTCTCTACGTCAGGCCAAGTGAAGGCTTCCTCTTTGATGTCGTGTCCTCCGTCTGGTAAGCATTGGCTGAAAGTGTCAAAATGTGCTTCTTGTTTAAACAGCGTATTCTCGAGCACTGTTCACTTAATGCTTCGTATCTTTTGTTTTAATCACAGTAACTTATAATAATAATAATAATCTTTATTATCCGTAAGGAAATTTGTCTTACAATTTGTGCATTACACCAAACAAAAAAAACATAACTATAAGAAACCAAAGTGTACATTCACACCAGACTCACTCATAATTTACATGTGACAAAGTTTATACCAGATTGTTCTTATTTAATGATTTGATTGCCAGGGGAACAATTTACATGTGACATTCTCATGCCTAAGCCCTACAGCACCAAAAGGAAAGGGTTGTTGCTGCACAGGACAGCAGTTCCGTTTCTTTCAATGTAAATAGCATATGAATTCTAAATGCAAATCTCTATACTGACATATAGTAACTATAAAGTTGTTCCGGAAATTGTTATATAAAAAGTAAATTATGTCGAATGATTGTTTGAAATCACATTATTGACTTACATGCATAGGACAGCAGTTCCGTTTCTTTTAACCCTTAAAACGCGTGTGGAAGTTTTAGCCTCTAAACATCAGAATTGTCATTCCATTTTCTATGCACTCATTCTAAAACAGCTCAGCACTTTCAGGGTTAATGTAAATAGCATATGAATATTCTAAATGCAAATCTCTATTCTGACATATAGTAACTATAAAGTTGTTCCGGAAATTGTTATATAAAAAGTAATTTATGTCAATGATTGTTTTAAATCACATTATTGACTTACATTACATTTATATTCTTGGACAATACGTCACTATAGTTGTTCAGGATTTTAAAGAAAGTAATTTACAAGAAGCAATTATTGAAAATCCTTTTTTAGACTTATTTTACATTTGATTTTCTTGCTAAAACATAACAGAAGTTGTTTTTTTTTTTATCGGTAAAGAATGTTCCGGGTTTTGTTTTGAAAAAGAAATAGACCTACATTATTTAAATTTTCTAACGAATTGTTCCGAATTTTATATGAAAAATCTACTAACGCCAAATAACTGTTTGAAATCCCTCTTCTAATAAATAAAACAAATAATCTTCTTCTCATTAACGAAAATCGGTTGTTCCGGATTTTTTTGTAATAAACATATTAACTCTATTTATGTAAAATTACACTTCTCTCTTCCACAGCATTAAATTTTCGAAATTAAACGTTACAAAATCAAATTATCGTTATTTTATTTTTCAGTTATCTAAAATCGCTCGTCTGACATATTATACATATCCGGTAATTGTCTTGCCGAAATGTGTAATATATCCCTTTATCAATAATAGGGTATTAGTTTGTTATTAAGTTAACAGCAATGACTGGTCATGCGGTTAGCGCACTGGACTAATTATCTCGACGGTCCCGGGTTCATACCCTGCTCGCTGCCATTCCCCGTTGTCAGATGGAAGATTGGATAAGGAAGTTAATTATCTTTAACTCTGAAGGGACATCCAAAACATGTAAAACAGGGATCCGACTCTGACGGGGTTCCGCCTCTGAGTTTGTGTAATAACACAAACTCTCTTTGTAATCTTGTTATTTATCGATTTATGTATTGTCAGGTACAATAAATATTTGTTTAAAATATCAACTTGATCGGAGAATTCGTGAGGGAGAAATGGTGTTAACAATTATTAAAGGGGGATAAACCCAACACATTTAGCCATATTTATGAATACTGACGTATTAGTTTCCCTTGTTGCTATTAAACATAAAAATGAATTACCGGTAATTAATTTTCTAATTGGTTACTTTCTTTTATTGATTCGAGAATGGGTGTTTGAGAAATAACGTGTACACACATTTTACTAGACAGACAGACAAACAGACAGATAGAGTGATTACAAAATTAAAAGAGCGATGTCCATAAGCCAAAGATATATATAGCCAATATATATCTCTGTATTATATATAATTGTGTTTTGGTACGCTTTTCCTCATTTCAAAACACATTTACCGTCTGCAATGAACACGTAGTCGTGACTAAGAAGCACTTATTACACCGGAGTCTATTTGACAGAATTACTTTGTAAAACTCCTCGACCAATGTTTCCTCAATGTGTACTTGCGCCAGATTACGGAAATTCAAACCTCTATTTATGTAATTGTCTGTTTGCTTGCAGTACATTGCCCAGGGGAGAGCAGAAACCGAAACTACTGACTAGATTACTTATAACCCTGATTACGTATGAACCATCAATTAAGAAAGGTGTCAGGTACGATAATCTGTATTCGGTCCTGTGATGTGTCAATGAGCTAAACTGCCTACAGGTTGTGACGTTGCAGGTCAGTGTTCAGGCCTGTTATTTGTTTCGGTTTAGTTCCACTGGCCAGTGAAACCAAATAACATTTATTCATTCTTTTATTGTTACAACTCCTCCTATCAGCTTGGTAACTCTTCGTGGGTCCGAATCGGACACTGGGTTGACGGGTATCTCTCATTTCTTACTGGATACGCTAAAACAAGTTAGTACAAGTGCACCTTCCTCCCTAGAGAATGGAATGGGTTGCCTGAACCAGCCAGAAAAAACAACGACTTAGCAGAGTTTGAAGTCATTAGTTTACATACATGACTAGATTGACACATGAAATGCGTAGGACGTTATTATCTTATGTTTTAAAGCAACGTCTGTAATAAGATAAATGGCTCCAACAATTTTTCTAGAAATTTAACATATATCTTTGTGGAAAAAAAAATCTAACTAACAAACCGAAAACTCTGGTCTGACCGTTATAATTTTTCTTAAAATTATCATCTCATCTTAAAATTCAAGTTGGCTTAAATCTTTTAAAATTTTGAGCACGTTTCTGCAGACATTCATTCACTCGACTAAACCGCTTGTTTGTGTTCAGTATGGGTTGAACAAATAAATAGACGTAGGCTATATGAGCCCTTTGCTCACCGTCTAATGTAGAGTTCATCAGCTGGAGAAGAAGTAAAACTCACTGGCAATAATAAAAAGAAATAAATGGAATCAGAAACTGCAGACCATTAACAGCTTCATAAAGGAGTACGTGACTTTTTTTTTTTTAACAAATTTTTTTCCAATTTTTTACTTGAGATCGCTTGCCTAACAAAATAATCAGAAAGATACAAAAATGAAGACACTTTAAAAAACTTTCCTTGTCCGTCTAGTTCTATATGTTAGTAAATATTTAGCGCAATTGTTGGGAGAGGTATCTGGGAAGTGTCCATGCTGTTCTTGGGTGATCACTTCACGCAGCTCTACTGTTAAAGGACCTCTATTTCAAATACTTATTCCAGAAGAATTATAAGAGTCTTATTGACGACGTGTTGTCCTGTTTGCTTTTAAGTGAAAAATGTGACAACACAAACTCTCTTTGTAATCTGGTTATTTTATGTGCCAGGACAAATTCAAGTACTTTTCCTTCCGTGAAAAGAGTTGGCTAAATCATCCAGGAA